>NW_010176845.1:17869-29551 GCF_000695765.1 Mesitornis unicolor | reverse complement strand
GTTCTGTGATTCTGTGATTCTGTGAAACAAGGTTAGAGAGATGATTAACATTATACTGCTGCTATACTCAGCTCTTCAAAATGCTTTCTACAACTAAAGCATTTCAAAGGAAGTTATTTTCTTCCAAAAATTAGTAGTGTTAAGCAATTAAAAAGCCTATAGACTCTAGGCTTCATACTTTAGGCCTAATTTAATGCTGGTCTTTACTGCGGTATTGTGTCGGCTATATTGCAGAAAATATGGAGAGAGAACAAATGTTCATTTTTCAAGCCTTTGCTTTATTCTGTTAAGTTGCTGTTGATGTCCCATTGCTGAGCTGTAGGACACAGCCTTCCTTCTTCTTTAAAAGACATCTAGACGGCTGCTTTTTGCTTTCAATGTTTTATTTTTCCTCAAGTTAGAAATATATCAGTGAGCAAAACGTGCGAGTACTTCAGCGCATAGTGATGACCTCTCTCATCATCTGAAAGTAAAACACTGGTACTCTGCTTTGCAAATGTACCCATCAGCTCCTTTGCTGTGCTGACTGCTTAAAATATTTTTCCCCCTTAAAGAATTAAAAAACAATCATTCTGATACATGGTATTACTACTGAATTTATTTACATTTTCCCAAATTTAATGGGTTTTTTGAAAAACTTTTTTCCCTTAGGCCTTCAAAACATCCCGAATTTTGCCGTCTTTAGACAGATCAAGATTTCCCCCAGCATCACATATTTATGGGCAACAGCACCTGCCAGATGTGACATCTTTAGTACCAATGGCCCCAAACCCTGTTCCTGAAGCCAGGTAAGTACTTCACCTGGTTGCCTTCCCCCAGTGTCTCCTTGCCTTACTGTGCCTCTGCCCCTGCTCATCACCACCACCTCCCTCCATCCCCAGGCACTTTGGGAAGGAGTTTGATGTCGGTGCGGTGTGCTGGCTGCCCACCTCTCCCATGCAATCCAGCTGGAAATTAGGATCCTCAGTCCCACTGAGAAATGCCTTGTTGCATGGGAGGGTTAAAAGGGGCTCACTCGCTCTCTCTGGCTGACCATCCCACAGGCTTTTTGAATTAAAAACGGTTGCTCTGTGGACATATTTTGCACAATTTTTGTAGAAGAGACTGTATTGCAGTGGATGCTGTGTCTTCCCCAGAAAAGGATGGGAAAGTCATCCTTGTTTCCATGGATACTGTGTAACGGGGAACCAAAAACAAAGCTGAAGCCATACTTTCTGATAAGGCTCCCTGTGCCTTCCCCTGTGTCCTCGTGCACAGGGAAGGGACAAACAGCCCCTGTGGCAGGAGGGGTCCCGTGCCGCAGCCTCGGCCGCCCACACCCAGTCTCGGAGGAGCACCATGAGAAAAAACACATCTGTGGCTAAGCTGATTGGAAACTTTGTGGAAACACCTTCTCCTCATCATACGAAAACCCTGGGGGCCAGGAAGGCTGAGCAGCACAGGGCTCTTTGCTTCCTCCCCTCCCAATTAAATCTGCCCGAGTATGTCTTTTATATATGGCCTTGACAAGCTGTTTGATCAAATAGACTTATATTTTATTTATCCATAAATGTCAGTATTATGTGGCATATTGAAAAAAGACCCACACAATAAACATAAAGCAATGGATAATAAGTTGCAGGCATCACGTGACTATGATCCCTCTGTTGCCAGCAACATAAATCTCCAGCCATTGGGCTCTGCACAATCCATCACAGTGGCACCAACCATGGTGAGTTGCATCTCCCGTTACATTGCTGTAGGCATGACCATGTGCCTGTGCTTTGAATCCTGGTGCTGCTGCTGCAGTGAGTGGGAGGGAAATAAAACTGGCCTCAACGTGCTCAAGGGTGCTATGCAGCTCAGTTCCGAGCTTCTTCTTCCACCAGAGATGCAAAACCAGGCTCCTCAACTGCTGGAAAAGGCCGGTGTCCAACATTTCCTGCTTTATGCACCCTTGCACTTGCTCACTTGCTGTGTTTTCTTCCAGTTCCCAAGCTCAACCTGCACTTTTAAGAAGCCATGCTCTTCGCTGTTGTTATGCTTTGGGCTGCTTGCTGCTCTCTTCTTTCTTCTTCAAGAAGATGCTCCAGCTGCATTGCTCCAACCTTGATGAAGATGGCTATTTTATGCGTCAGGGTCCCTGTGTGGACTCCATCCCAGAGATATTTCCTGCAGTGGTGTTACAGACCATTTTCCAAAGAGGCTTGTCTCACTGTTCATCAATGTGTCTCTCATGGAGGCATTTGGAGAACTGGAGAAGTCCGGGTTTCCATTGTGCCAGCTGCTGGCCAGCATAGAGCTAAACCTGCTGCCGCCCTGCTCTGAGTACATGCTGGCCAATGCCACAGCCTTACCAGTACTGCTGTGCCCTGTCTTGGTCATCCGTGATTTTATTTGCAAAATAAAACAAAAGAAGATGGGGTATATTATGTCAAAAAAGAGATGTGAATGTTGATGCTACGAGAGCACTTCGATAGTCCTTGGAAGCAGCTGTTTTGCTAGGAGGAGCTTTTGATTATTGTGGTGAATGAGAAGAAGCTTTGTGAGGAGGAAGCAGGACCTGGTGGAGCTCGAGTCCTGGTTCAAGCCAGGTTTTCTGCTCCAAGCCTGGCAGCTCGCCCTAGGGATCTGTGGTCTCAGTGCTTCTGTCTGGGAGTTCCTTGGAAAATGGGAAGCCCGACAACGACCAGAACCACAACACAACCACCATACCACTGCTTCATCCCAACAGAGGAGCAGGACATGCAGGAGATGAAAACACTCAGCTAGCAGAAGTCAGCACAAGGACGGCAAATAGACAGTTAACTGGATATTCGAGATTGCATCAATATAAAGTATGGATTTTCTTTCAATATTGTCTAGTGTCATTTAGTAATTGTATACACACGCATGTATCCACAAAATACGAGGTGGTGGGTCGCAAAGTTTTCCTGGCATGGGCTTCAACAGATGCATTACTCATGGAGGGAAGAGGCGCAAGTAAGCTGTTCGGATCATCCCTCATGAGTGCCAATAAAATCTTTATACCATGCCATTAAGCATTCATGATATACCATCTGGACTGCAGAAAAGCTAATTTTGGAATGTTTTAAACACAGCAGTTTATAAACTCTGGTGCATTAGTTACCTAGTTACCTGGAGGGCAGTTTTGCAGAATTCAGAGAGAAACGGTAAAAGGCACACAGGTGGAGCACTGCAAAACAAGCTGCATCTGCAACCATGCAGCTTCAGAGTCCTCCATCCAGGGCTTGTGCAAAGCCCCTGAGGGCTCTGTCGTGTGCTGGAAAGCCACAGATTGTCTCATTCCCAGTGGATAAGTGCTCTTTTTCCAGCCAAAAACTGGACTTTTTTTTTTTTATGTTCATCTGATATTGGCCAAAGTTCCCTGACCAGGTGTGGTGGAGATGGAGGGCAAGCTTCTGAACCTTGAACAGCAGAAAGGAGGAGGAGTAGGAGGAGGAAGGGGCAAGGAGTCCCATCGCTCTGCTTTCCTCTAGGGCCACTCAGCTCCATGTCCACAGACAGGAGCCCTCCAGCCCCTGCTCTGCTTTCATAATCAGAAAAGCTCTTGTTAATCCACCTGATTTATCTCTGCTCCAGCCAGGTAACCTAATGCTCTCATTAGGTCCTTGTCTGCAGCTGGTTTTAATACCTAAAGGCATTTGGCTGCTCTTTCTGCTGGCTTGTCTCCATCACTACCCTAATGAGACCCGCAATTTTATGGACCCTTCTCCTTCCAGTGATGGCCATTAACACCTGCAGAGGTATAACTGTGCACACACCCACTCATACATCTTTTGAGGAAAAAATAAAACCACTGAAAATATGGAATGCACATATAAAATTGCCATGCCTTTGGTGAAAAAGTGTTTATTTTAACATACTAAATGGGTTTACTAACCTATAACATTTTGAAGAACAGTTTCTTATATTTTTAAGTTTAGCAAAGTTTTCTACATATTTTCATAGAAGTAGAAGTATTTTAATGAAGAAGAAATAGTTGTCCAGCTAAAATATTATGCCTTTCTCTTTTCCTAGCTTCTTTGCAACAGTAGGCACTTCATACCTAAGGAAACTAAAATCTGGCTTTCGTTGAGGAAGGCTTGGTTTTTTTCTTCCATCTCTGAGCTGTTCTTTTGTGCTGACTTTTCCTCGGGAAGGCTCAGCACCTCCCTTCTACCTCAAAGACTTATTTCAATTTACAGGCCTAGAAAAACATCACAAGGTGTTCGGCTGCTCTCAGTTCTGCAGGACGTGTCCTCCTTGGCACACTGGCAAAAGGACATGAGGAAGGTTTTGTCCTCTGTGCTGGTGCAGAAAGCAGATATGGGGGGGACAGGACACCCCATCAATGAGCTGAGGGTCTGGGGTCTGGCGCAGCATCCTACAGGCCCACATAGCACAGCCTACACACATCCCTGGCTTTTGAGGTTGTATCTGCCATACCAAAAGCTGGGATGCTACAGTGAGGTGAGTCCCTTGAGTGCATACATGTGGGAAAATATAGAAATAAACTATCAGGGAAGATGGTTGCCTGAGGTATGTAAGGAAGCAGCAATAAGAGGCAATAAGCTGTCTCTTATTAGATCTGCTCCCATCCTGGAGTTATGATTGAATCATGGATAAGTCAAAATCACCTCCTCATGAGATGTAATGTCAGGCTTCATCTGTGGATTCATTTTTTGCCTGCACAGGCACTGATCCCCATGGCTGGGTCCAGAGTGTTGGAGGAGATGCACTGCACCCCAGCTGAGCCACAGAGAGGTCCATGTCCAGGCTGGAGAGAGCTGGGGAGATGTCCTGCAGTGAGGACTGGTTGGGAACACCATGAGAGACTTCCAGCTCAACAAGCCAGAAATTTCATGGCAGCATCCAGGGTTTGAGCAACCACTCCAGACTGTGAGATGCTCTTGAATAAAGTAGGTTCAACTTTATCATTTTAATGATGACAAAGATATCCCCCGCTTTCCTCTTCCCTAAACCCCCATAGGTCCCCCCAGCTCTTTTCTGCCTGCCTCAGTACACACTCACACATCCACTCACTCCCTACCCAGCACCAGTCACAGCCCAGCAGGTGCATGCCTGTGATTTCCCGATCTCAACATTTTTGTAGGTCTCTCCTGCTTTTCCCATCCTCTTGCAAATTGTGGAAGGGGAAGCATAAGCAAGAAACTTTCACTTAGCATTGCTAAAGAAAATATCCTAACAAAGATCATCAATTGGAGAAAGAGATGCTTCCCACACCAGTAGCTGCAGGCTACTGGGGATAGCAATTTTTGTATCAGCCTTCTCAATGGCAAACGATGCCAGTCCTTGGCTGGTGAGGGCCAAGGTGCAGGGTCTCTCCTGCCCTGAGACTTTCTGGAGCCCATGGCCATAGGATTCCCTGTGGGCTGTTGTCCCCTAAGCCTGACAGCTGCAAAAGCCATCCAGCAGATGACAACCACACAAGAAAAAGCAGGGAGAGATCAATCAGAAGGTTTGCCCAAAAAGGAAGATGCAAGGGATCACAGGGAGGGTTTTTCTAACCAGCCCCAGTGCGTTCTTTCCTGCACCGGCCGAAGATGGGAGACAAATTCTCTTTCTCACTGGTTGGAGAAATTCTACTTTTAGTTATTTTATGATGGTCCTCCTCCCATCCAAATTCCATCTTTTGCTGAGACAAGGCAGGTATAAATAGCTCTTTTGCAGCTGAGGCTTTCCAGTGACACCCAGGGATGGTCTGACCTTGCCCAGCCTGAGAAGGGCAGATCTGGACTTGTCTACATGAAGAACTTCACTGCCTTAACCGCATCAGTGCACAAGAAAAGCATCCATGCTCCAAGCATGGACACACCTCACTCAATGTCCTTGAATACCAGGATAAGATAAAGAAAGGAGAATAGCTATGCTGAAATAAATTACACCTGTGTTTTAAGCCTTGAGTGGGTGGAGGAGCCCTCAGCTTCTGCAATAGCTGGAAAAGCGTGTGGATACAAAATGGAACAGAGACTCGGACCAGTTCACGGTGAAGTCCCCAAGCACTGGCATCCCTTATCTCACCTCTGCCATTGAATCACTGCCAGTGACGGCAGATGCAGAGCCACTGTGCCTGGTCTCAGACTGTGCCATGTCCTGGAAAGAGGAAGCTGTGTTTCACATTCACCTTGCTCCGGTGACAGCCCTCCTCTGCTCTCATCACCTGGGACCACAGTTATGGGGGCTGCAGATGACATGGGCCTTCAGGGTCATTAAATGGCTTAGAAGATGCTGGAGCAGCAGCTGACCAAGGCTGCAAGGTTCAGAGAGTGGCTTTGCAAACGAATGCATGGAGATGGGTCAAACTTTCCAGAACAGAAAGTGTTTCCTCAGTATGTGGGTTTTTCTTTTCTGGATGTGTAAATTCGCCTAAGGAATGCTGAAGGTCTAGGGCAGAGCATTAGCATGTTGTCAGCCTTGTTGCACAATAAAACCTGCCACAGCACAGACAGAATAACCATTTATGGAGTGAGCCGATGCTGGAAAAAAATTGTTTACAGCTTAGCGTCTCCTTTGTCTGAAAATCACGGAAAGAGAGGAAGGAACTGGGAGAGGATTCATTTGGTGATTTAATGTTTAAATAAGAGCATGAAATGGGTATTTCTCCATTCACAAGGATTCAGGATTTGAATCTTCCAGCTCCCTGCAGCCACTGCTGGGGGATGAGCACATAGGCTGCACCATGCCCCAAGTGTCCCCTGAAATATGAAAAAGCCCATAAGAATGGGGTGCCATCACATGTATAGTGATAGTAGAGAGGGGGAGAGGGAAAGCCACATTTTTAATCAATTATTCCAGCAGGAAAATAGTTTTATTATTGACTAGATAAGGGATGTGAGTCCATCCTGTCAATGGCTTTAGGAAGGAGCAGATCCCAATTTTCATCTCCATTTCCAGCCCTCTGTAAATCTGTGGTCTCCTGGTCTGGGGTAGGGTGTGGCTGTACAGCTCCGACAACAGTAACACGCTACCAGCCTGGATTTTACCTGGTTTTTACCTTTTAAATAGGTGGCAGTCTGAGTCACCTATAATTTAATCCCTGCAAAATCATGAGCTAAATCAATAGTGAACAAAACCATCTCCTGTTTATTTTGGTTAGTTGAAAGAAATTGGTACCTTCTTCCAATTACTAGAGCTAATGATATTTAGCTCCTATATGAAGAAACACTCGCCATTTCCCACATAAATTGCCCATTCGGGCTAATTAACCCTCACATCACCTTTGCAAGGTAAATAATTATTATCACTGGGGAGTAACAGGGAGCACTTAAAGCCAAAAAGTTATAATTAGGAATCAGAGTTGTAGAAATAAGGTTGTTTGGGGCTCCCCATGCCACCCGGAAAAATCCCATGTAAGTGCCCTATTCTGCTATACGTTTACCCACCCAAGCACAAATGCTTGTTCCTCAGCAGCCTATATACATTTAACGTGCTTGTGTGCATCCTCGAGGCTGTATTTACACCAGCACCCCAGCAGCCCTGTGCACCAGTGGTCCCAGGAGGAATTAAGGCAGTTGCAAAAGGCATGGAGGACCATGCCACCCCACAGCACAGCAGTACCCTAAAATGTTTGGACACACTGAGCCTGACTTTCGCCTGTTCAGCTGCTGCACAGCAGTCAGCACAATACAAAATGAAATACTGTTGCTCTTATTAGCATTGCATTTCGCTTCTTTTAGACTGATGAAAACAGTCACTTGATAAATCTGGCCCCGAATTTATCTGCTATTTATTGTGCAGCCTCTGTTTCACTTTCCTTCCATGTTATGGTGGCTGGAATATATTATTTCAAAAGTATTTTTCCTTAAAGTGCTATTTTCAGTGGCACAGGCAACAGTAAGAGCAAGTGTGGTCTTGGGAACTTCCAGCCACAGTGTTTGGTCTGACATATAGCACAGATGCTGAAATGCCACCTTCCAGTCTGGAACCATTACAGTGACTCAAGTAATTTCACCTAAGAAATGTGATCATCTTGTTATGGACAGAGTACAGTCTGTATCTACCTACCATCTCCTATTCCTCATGTTGGACATGTGAGTCCATTTTCTCCATCCTGCTAGCTCCTGGTAGGTACATGGTGTGTTGCAAAGACTGCTGCTCATCAAGGGACACTGCAGCAGGTGGACATAGCATGTCATCAGTTATCACTTTCTGTCCTCCATGCTTCTCTCCTCCTTGCCACTCTCCTCCTCGCCCTCCTTTTGTATCTCCAGCAGCAGGCTGAAGGATGTTCACAGCCTTTGGCACCAGGGGAGACTTGTCCTGGGCTCCTCCTGACACCACTTTCTACAAACATCAGGACCAACATTGAAACCTGCCCAACTTCTTCCCCATCTTCCTCGGAACAGAGCAGGGTTACTCAAATAAGCTTTTTCCAAAAATCTGCAGAAGGGAAGTACTAGCATCATACACATGAAGAAACACATTGTTGTGTTTTTTGAGCTACCCCACAGAATTCTTCAGTGGGGATTTTTAGTTTTTCTAACTTTCTAAAGATTTTCCTATGGAGGACATCAGCAGTGTGATTTGCTGGATTGATATGCCAGTATGTGACAAAAATGAGAAGCAATTCAAGACAACTCATACAGGACTGAGTGCAGAACTGGGCATGATCCAGGCCTCCGTACTGGGAGAGCACAGCTGTGCTGGAGCAGCAGTGGCACCTGGGTGAGGCAAGAACATATCTAAGGCAGCATGAGTCAGGAAGAGGTTAAATGATGTTTGGGAGGAGAAGACCTAAAGACTGGAGGATGTGGTTGTTGCTCTGGGGTACTGGCAGGAGCACGTCCAGCAGAAGTCCTTTAATGTGATTGGAGACAGGAGCAGACATAGGTCTCCCTCCACTTCTGCTGAGGAGAGGTTAAGTTAGGCACCAAAGAGAAAAAATTCAGTTAATTCATTCAAATAAGTTAATTAACACCATGGCTTCCTTGGAGCTTTCTGAAAGCACTGTAGCAGCCACATGCTCCCTGCCATGCCACCGTTCTTTCTTGGGAAGAAGACCTTTTCTAGCAACAGCAGACTTCATGTCCACCAATGGCTTGTCTTCAGAGATGCTTCCTGAGCTCAGAAAAGTGTTGGCTGATGTGGGTTTCAGGAGCAGATCTCCCAGACTATGGATGCTGTATTGAGCTAGAGGCACAAGACCTCCTCCCTGAGTCGTGCATGGACTCCCAGAAAGAGCTCCCAGGGTCATCTCTCCCATGAGTGAGATAGACGTTTCTACACATGATAGCTTTCAAAAGCACTGTGCACGTCTGATTGCAGCCTGAGAGCAGCTCTGGAGAGGGTGATTTATAAAACCCCCATAGGGACAGTGAGTATTTGGGAAATGGAAAGCTAAAAGCCATTATCTGCACACCTAATGTCTTTACTTAGGAGGCAGTTTCCCTTCTTCCGATGCTAATAGCTTCCAGTTAACACTGGGAAGATGAGACCCCTTTACACGTGGAGTAATTAATCATAATATCCAAATGAGCATTTGAAAGCACACCAAGCGTGAGAAAAAATAAACCCTCCTGCACAAACATCCCTGCTTTCTCCTTGCACAGGAGGAAATGCCACCTTGGGTCAGAGGGCAGATTTGGTAGTTGTTACTGGAAGCAATTTCTTCACGAGTGAACTGATGTTTTTCTGCTTCTGTTTTTGTCTATAATGCTACCTTTGCATAAATGCAGAAACTACCTTTGCTAGCCTTTTGTTGGCAAGAGGTAAGATGTGATATACAGGAACACCCTAGAACCTGCATGTCTAGGGGGAGAGGTGATATTTGAATTAAAATTAATAAAGATGAGTAAGTGACTAAAAGGAGCAGTCTGCACTGTGGCAGCTGTTAGGTGGAGGATTTTGAGCCATGACTCTTCTCTCAGCTGCATCCATCTCTTCAGCCTTCGGTCTCCCCAGTGAGCTCACCAGCAGTGAAATTGTCTTAGGACACCCAACCCCAACACAGTTTATGTAGTCAGAGGAAAAGCAGCTCTCCTTCAAAAGACCTAAATGTTTTGCTCTGGGGTTTCCACAAGCAATTTGCTGTGGCTGTATTCACATGTCTTCCGCAGGCTCTGCAGTTCACCCATGGGGAAGTGTTCACAATGGTGAGATGTCCAAGCTTGGTCCTGCACCATCCCTACCTCAGGGCATGGTGTTTGGCCACAGGTTGTGCTGCACATGGCCGTGCTCAGAAGTATCTACTTTTGGTCCCAAGCAACAAATCCTAAAGTGCAACTAGCCCCTACAAGACAAATAAAAACTGGTTGCAGGAAGCTAGATAATTCACTAACTAGTGTGGTGGTCATTTTACATTAATAAATAATAGCACATTAGCTGGTAGAGGAACTCTCCTCTACTTTAATGGAATAATATTGGCGTTTTAATAGGTAGAAAGCCCCACTTACCCAGGGAGGGAGCAGATGGAGGCTACAGCTCCGTGCTTCCCTCAGCTCAGAAGTTATTTCTTCCTGAGTTCAGGGGGGAGACATCATGATCATATGGAGACACGAGCACTGCTGAGATTGCACCCAGGAACTTGCACATCCTTTGGCTACCCCGTAGATGTAGTTTTTTGAATGACAGAATGGCACTGTGTATGTGGGGGCAAGTGGAGGCCAAAATGTCACCTGCACACTTTAGGGCTGTAATTGGAAAAGTGTGAGGACACTGCAAGCTACCATCATTTGACACCAGCAGTCCTGGCTAAAAACCTGGATTCAACACATAGCCTTGCCAAAGCACTTGCAGACACCACTTGGCATCATCACAAGCAGAGCTGGGCATTTCCATGGGATGTGTGGCCAAAATTACAAACTGAAGGAGTTTTCCACAGTACATTAGCTGGGATGGACAAAACCCTTGCGTAGCCCAGTTGCCCACACCACTCCCTGTGGTGTTCGTGTTTATGCCTACATCAGTGGCACACAACAGGACATGTGTGAGGACACACACTGGACACCAGCATCATCATCTCAGCCTACAGAAACCACTAATAAAATAATACAAATTATAAATGGCCTCAAATTTCTAGATGAAAAATACCCCTTTTCAGGCTAAAGGCCTAGAACAATTAGGGTAGATTTATCAAGGCAGTCCTTTTCCATGAGGCTCCAAGGATAAATGTAGTGATCTTAATTCTTAATTAATGTTTTAATAATCAGTATTTAATGATCACGGGGAGCAAAAGGCTAACTGATAAATCATATGAATTGTGGCTGAATAGTTACGCTAAGCAGCTGAACGATCTGGTTCCACTGACTTTCTTGGGAAAGCAATAAATATTAACACAAAAGCCTGGTGGTTTATTTCAATTTTATGCCTCAGACCAGACCACTGATTTTGATATCTACATTTATAAAAATTGTATCCTTTAACTCTAACATCTAAAAATAAAAAGAAGACTAATAGAAATTTAGCAAAACCGAGACTTTAAGGGGAAAGTACTGGTTTTGAATGCTAAAATGTGTTATTGATAATTTGCCTGCTACACAGGGCAGGTAGGGAGGAGCTGCTCCTTCCCCAGCTTAACCCCACAGCATAACTGAGGTTTGCCAATGACAGACCTCACTTACATCGACGCATTTTTCTAATTCATATACTGCACAATGGCAAAAAATTGCACAGCTGCTTGGTAAGCTGAGATTTATACTGCCCTTTTAACATTTCATGTTAGCTCACAGGTACAGCAACATT
>NW_010176845.1:15566-17838 GCF_000695765.1 Mesitornis unicolor | reverse complement strand
GCTGTCTCTGTGCTGTGCAGTGCAGGGAGGATAGGCAGAACCTTCTTAGGATTAATATTATTAAAAACACATCTGACCTGCAATCTTTGCATCCAGAACTGCATCCAAACTTGTCAAAAGTTCAAGGATGCTCAGATCAGAGGTTTTGGTCCAGGCATGTCTCTGGAGACCTTAGAAACCCGTTTACTCTGCAAAGAGAAAAACAGGAAGCAGAGACCATGTCAGCCCCCGGGGCCTTTCCTCCAGCTGAGCTGGCATGGTCTGGGACAGATTATTTCAGTTGCAGGCACAAGCAGTAGGAACCTTCCTCTGCTGTTTGGTTACGGCTTCATTGGTGGAGTATTAACCCCCTGACAGAAGGCAGTGCCTGCTAGCAGCCTGTTACTGAACCGAGCTGGTGGAAACTGAAGGGCTGGATCAATGGTGTCAGATCCATTGGCACTCGGAGGTAGCTTGCTTGGAGCATCCTTTCTATGCTGAGGTTATCACCTGTGCTAAGCAAATGACTGAATGTTTTTTAAGAGGAGAACTGAGTCCTGGCTTGTCCCATCACTGGCTCTTGTATGTTGGCTTCCAGGTAGCTTTCATGTTCAGGAGGTTGGGGTTTATCAGCAGGAAAACTCACAAAATAGGACAGCAAAGTGCTTTTCAAAAGTGAATGTGTAAAATCCATACATTTGTCAAAATTGCATGTGAAGTCTAGAAACCACAGCAGGAAACCTGGATAGCTAATCAGAAAAGCCGTAACTGCAAACCCTTGCATCAGGCAGCTGAGTCACGAGATAAAGTGGGAGAATTGGGGATGAACAGCAAGAAAATCCACATTCTTGGCTTGGAGAAATGCAGAGCATTTCTGGTTCCCTCCCCGGCTGCTGTCAAGGCTTTGCAAGTACATAATCAGGGTGAATAATCTATGCATTTCATGTACACCACTCACATAGAGTAGTTTTAATGTGGAGACGGTTTAAGGGATTTTGAGAAAACCTGCTCAGAGCATTTTCAAACAATTGCTGGGTATTAATGTCACATTTGCAAGTCCTGGTGTTTCCCTGATTTTACCAGAACAACATTTTCTGCTTATTAAGGGTTTATCTTCTTCCTGTAGCTGTAAAAATACCAGGGACAGATGCTAAATTGCAGGTAAATATGCCGCTGTGCTAGGGAATGGCCTTGTATCAGATGTAATTGAGGTAAATGCTTCGGAAAGCCAGGAGGGTAAAGATTTGTCATTCATTCAATCTACTTAACAAGGGTTGGTGAATACAATTCGGGAAAATCAGAGCTGATTCATGGGCTATATACTGGCCAGAATTGAAGTAAATACGTGCCGATTACATTTTATAATAAGTAGTTCAATGAAGTCTAATTTCCCAATTGTTCACATCATGATGGTGTGCTTTTATTCTTGTTCTGCTTTTGAGATATCAGACAGAGAATTTAGTTCTTCTCCCACCCTCTCCAGATAATATGCCAGGCATGGCTCATAATTGCACATCCGCTAAATTTCCACTGTGAACATCCCCACGTATGCAGGGCCCCATGTGTCTTACAGTTTCATAATATCAGGATTACATGTTTCCGAGAGCCCCTTTTCAAAGTGCAATTGGAGCAATGGTTGTAACCATTATCCTGTATGTCTGAACTGGCTGGTGACCTCGACTCTCCTAACAAATGGGGAGACAACCTCCTGAGGGAAAAAAAAAAAACAACCTTGGTAGGGAAAGGAAGTTAAATCCTCTTTAAGGAACTTCAGAGAGAGCTTAGTGGATGATGGAAAGGCTGTGGATGTTGTCAACCTGGACTTTAGTAAAGCCTTTGACACTGTTTGCCATGGCATTTTCTTGGAGAAAATGGCTGCTCATGGCTTGGATGGGTGCACTCTTCGATGGGTAAAAAGCTGGCTGAGTGGCCAGCCTCAGAGAGTGTCGGTGAATGGAGTCAAATCTAGTTGGTGGCCTGTCACAAGTGATGTTCCCCAGGGCTCAGTACTGGGGTCAGTTTATCAATGATCTGACCAAGGGGATCGAGTGCACCCACTATAGGTTTGCAGATGACACCAAATTGGGTAGGAGTGTTGGTCTGCCTGAGGGTAGACAAGCTCTACAGAGGGATCTGGACAGGCTGGATCAGTGGGTCAAGAACAGCTGTCTGAGATACAACAAGGCCAAGTGCCAGGTTCTGCACTTGGGTCACAACAACCCCATGCAATGCTACAGGCCTGGGGAAGAGTGGCTGGGAAGGTGCCTGATGGAGAAGGACCCGGGGGGGGGGG
>NW_010176845.1:826-15534 GCF_000695765.1 Mesitornis unicolor | reverse complement strand
AAAGAGTGTGGCCAGAAGGAATAGGGAAGTGATTGTCCCCATGTTCTCAGCACTGGTGAGGCTGCACCTTTAATACTCTGTTCAGTTTTGGGCCCCTCACTACAAGACAGATATCGAGGTGCTGCAGCATGTCCAAAGAGGGGCAACAAAGCTGGTGAAGGGTCTGGAGCACAAGCCGTATGAGGAACAGCTGAGGGAACTGGCGTTGTTTAGCCTGGAGAAAATACGGCTGAGGGGAGACCATCTTGCTCTCTACAACTAATTGAAAGAAGGTTGTAGTGAGGTGGGTGTTGATGTCCTTTCCCACTTAACAAGTGATAGGACAACAGGAAATGGCCTCAAATCGTGCCAGAAGAGGTTTAGATTGGATATTAGGAAAAACATTTTCACTGAAAGTGTTATCAAGCATTGGAACAGGCTGCCCGGGGAAGTACTGCAGTCACCACTCCTGGAAGTATTTAAAACAGACATAGATGTGGCACTTAGGTACATGGCTTAGTGGTGCAGTTGGCAGTGCTAGGTTAACGGTTGGACACATTGATCTTAATGGTATTTTCGAACCTAAATAATTCTATTATTCCATGAGACATTTCCCAGGGTAAGTCCAGAATAACTTTGGGCTGTGATTTGGTAAGCAGTGTAAGACAAGCAGAGATTTAAATCTCATTTGTATCTCCATTAGCTACACTGAATCAGTGTAATTAAACATTGTAGCTCCTCCAAAAGGCTTTTTTGTAGATCATATTGCTTAATGGCATGAGGCAGAGAGCAGCTCTCTCTGATGCTCTCCAGAAACTGGTGAGAGAGTGATCTGGGTTAAATGCAGAAATAAACCACGCCATGATAATCCAAAATTGCAAGTTTGGAGAAGTTTGACTAAGAGCCCTTAAGACACAGCCTCACAGCACCTTCTGCCTTTTTCAATATGAAAGGCCTCTTTTGTCTGCTGCTAGCAGTGCTTGGGTCCACAATCCAGCTCTGTATGAAAGTCAAAGGAAGGTGTTTATCACAACCGAGATCAGCATCAGCCAGCACTAGGCAGCTCAGCCTGCTCTGACCCCCATCACCCCCACCATGTGCACATGTGTGTACACACACTCCCATGCCCCAGGCAAGAGGTGTCATCACGAGATGTGAGTGCAAAGCAAGTAGTGCAGCCACCTCCTGGAGAACATTAGGTCCCAAGAGTTGTCCTGTGTTCCCCACCAAAACCAACCTTGCTGTGATTCTCTGATATCTCATGAGAGAAGTTTGCACCATGGCCTCTTCCTCCCAGTGCGTATTCACTCCTTTTTGGCTGCATTTATTTTTGAAGGTATCACAGCCATCGAAAGCATGTAGAACTGACAGTCACCAGGAAGATCCCAACAGATCCCAGCTGTCAGTGTGTGACTGAGGTTTTAAGGCAGACTAATGCAGATCAATGGTATGTCCTCTGCAAACCATCTTATCATGGATTTTTTTAACTGGGAATGTGGCCTCACCCCTTTGGGGCTGATTTGCCACAAGTTCCCAAGGAAGGGTTGTACTGCTGCGACATGCCTGGGAAATCCCATCTTTGTTCACATGACTGAAGTATGGAAAGCTGAGCCCAGGCTAGAAGTGATTCTTCAGTATGCTTAACAGCTTTTTTTTTTTTTCTTGAAAAGCAGCACAGCAGAGTCTTTACTTGACCCATCCACTCCACACCTCAAGAATTTCTGATTATGGAACAGTTATTTTTCTCATTTTTCAGGGGTTTTAAACTACAGACCTCTTTCATTACTGAATGGACTGTGGTCTCCCACAGGGCTTGGATCCAAGATCTTTCCAGAGAAATTATGGAGACCTTGCAATGAGGCTGTCAGCAGAATAATAGCCCAGACAAACATTCCAGTACAGACTTTGAGACTGGCTTCCAGGGGAACATCCTGGGCTAGCTTTTACTGTCACTTTACAGACAAGTTCTTTTTAATTTTTCTCTGTTGAACTCTGTTTGTGAACAGTTGGATTTAACCTCACAGCAACAGCCAAGAGCTGCGTATGATGTCCTCAGCTTCAGCAGATTATCCTGATTTTTGCCACAGAAAGATCTGCCTTTGACTGTTGCAGCCTCTGTTGCCTGAGAAGTGACTTGCCCCCACTCGTACGCTCTGATCTATGACTTCAAGGTTCTGAGAGCTAATGGGTGGAGGTTACCTGAATATCTGCAGATGTCCAGATAATTTCTACATTAAGATCCCAATTCATGGTTGTTCTTAAAAATGCAGCTGGTAAATCTGATTAAATGTCACAGGTTTAAACGAGTATAAACCTACTGAAATCAATGAGGTTATCTGGATTCACAGCCTGAGGGCTGTCTCCATCTTGGTCTTGCCTGGTCTACAAAACTTCCCAGCTCAAGCCGTAGGTTTTCTTTGATTTAACTGTCTTGGAGCCAAACTTATTTAGTACATTAAGGAATTACCTTGGCATGAAATGGAGGAGTGAGCTAATGAGATTACAGAAAAGTCAGTGCCAGCCCAGCAGAGGAACAAGCTGTCCTACAGGGGTCCAAAGAGCACCAGGCTGAAGGAAGGGCTCTGTGTATGATCAGGAAGGAAAGCCTGGCCAATGTGAGGAAAATAACCTTGATTTAGCCTAGTAAACTGAGGGAAGAGTGGGCATGGTAGTGATCTCCATTAGTGCAGCAGACATTAGGGACGAGGATGATGATTCAGCTAGGGGATGGCAGGGCTGGTGTCAGCAGTTTTTTGCAAGAGCAAATGGGCTGCTCTGCTCAGAAACAGCTTCAGACTGGAAATGGAAAGGTGATTCTGGCTCCTTAGAGCAGGGAGAGTCTGGAAAGGCTCCCCAAGGGGGCAGAATTGGGAAAAACATCTGCGAGTTTGAAGATAGGATTGGACTTGTCTGTGAGAGGGAGAAGGTGAGTGGCAGTGAGATCCCTGCCCATCCTCTGAGTCTCACATGGCACCTTGCACCCACCGTCAGGGACTGCTCTGCCCACAGGTTGCTCACAGCCCTTTCCATGTAGTGTTCAATTCTGCCTACCAAAATCCAGACCATTCTGCTGCTGGTTTGGCATTTAAACACTCATTTACTGGCCACTGGGCTGGGCTGAGGAACCACATCTCGAGGCGTGCAGCACAAGCTGGGTTCAGACCAGTAGCACTGGAGTGAGGTGCTGTGTTGTGACACCAGTGCCCTGGATCATCCAGCTCCCAAAGATCCACCTCCTTGCCCATTACTGTGCAGCTAGGCTGGTACAGCTTTTGCATTAACAACCTCTTTTTTTCTCTAGGTATGCTGTCTTTTCATTTATTACTGTTAACTAATAAAAAGTCTGAAGCTATGTATTAAACAGCTATGCATCTAACTGAGCCAGCATTAACAGATTATTTTTATTTTTTTCTTTCCTTAAGTGAGAAAAGCCTCTTGTCGGGTCCTTCTAAAGCATAGGAAAGATAAGCTAAATATAAGTTAAATCAATGTCAAGAAAACAAGTTTACAGTAATGGAGTCCACAAAGAGGTCTTTGAGAGACAGCAGCACTTATCTCGTAGGTCAGGTAGAGTTTGTGTTTCAACATTAAACTCTTAGCTGTATCAAAAACAACCCTCTTTTCCACTGAAGTCATTACTAGCTACTCCCAATTGATAAATACCGTATTAAAATGGGATACTATTAAATTTATCTGCACCAAAACTCCAGGCACACAGTTTTTCACTCAACAAATGCTTGGAAATATTTAGTATGTGTTTTTCTCTACCTAACTCTTATAAAATTTGGATGTGTTATGAAACATGTTTACACTCAATACGATGCCAGTGTCATTTGATACAGTCTTTCTTTAAATGGACACTTGCAATAGACTGAGCAGTCGCTATGATGAGACATTAGATGAGCAATAGCTGCCCATAAGCAACTACACAATGAAAATCCAGCAAGTTGGGCTGAACAGTCCACTGTGGTCTGATGGACTAGGTACCTATGCCATGTTCTTACAAGGAGTATTATAAGAGCATCATATGGGCACATCAAGGAGACAAAAGACTCATTCAACCAGTGCTTTAAGTACATAAGCAGGCAGAATTGCTTTAAATTTGATCCTGATGTAGGAAATCTGCGTTATGACTGAAAACAAGTGAGCACAGAAATACTGAATGGTACAGCGATGCTCCTGATGTATCACTCTGACATTAGCCAGGATGAAGAGGAGAGCTGAGGCAACATGGAGAAAGCTGTTTCCTTCTTAGCCTAATTATTTGGAGTCAGCTGAGACAGGAGCTCATCTGGCCTTTTACGCCTTCCTTCCTTACAGCACATGGGACATCCCAGGCTTCAGCCTGGCCAATCATGTCATGTACCCTGCCATTTGTGTTAGACCACGCTCTTGTGGCACATGTAGATGTGACTCTCCAGAAGCTCCTCCTGGTCCCTGGGAGGATGCTGGAGGGGGGCTGGCTCATACCCTGGTCCCTGGGAGGTTGTTGCAGGTGAGACAGGCACTGCTCTCTCTTGTCTGCAGATCTTCTCCTTCCTCTCTTCCTTCCTGAGACAGACAAAAGTAGGTGAAATGCCAAGCCCTGTTCTCTGCTTGGGGGATCATTTCTGACTCGCTTCTGCTTCCAGACTCCCATGTAAATGACAGACCTGGGTATTACTAGATTTCATTTTGTCTAGGTTAAATTAGCTGCCATCTGTCTTTTTAAAGTGAAGATCTTGCTCTCCTGTTCTACAGAAAAAAGTCTGGATTTTAAAGGGCTTCATTTCTCTACTTAACAACAACACTAAATATTTAAGATTTTGCATTAAACATGCTAAGGGGCAATCATTCAGGATATTACTGTTGTACACACCACCACTTACAGAGTCACAGAGGACAAAGAAGCCCTTGAGTAGCAATGCCACTGTAGGAAAAGGTGGGAAAAGATGCATGTTACCAGTGTTATCCAAAGAGTTACACAGATCAGAATACCCTGACTTTGGCATAATCAACCAAAGCACAAGAGAGTGGTAAGTGAGAACTACAACCTAATCAACCTGTCTTCAAAAACTGAAAGAAAAACAGAAATTAATCCTTGGGAATAAATTCCTTCCCTGGGGCCACTTTGAACTGCCTGTGGACCCAGAGACAAATGTGGCCAGGGTATTTTTCAAAGGCCAGATTAACACGGACTCCAAAAATACAATCAGTGCAGATGAGAAACCTGCTTGATGAATAAAGAAGAGGAGAAACTCACAGATGAAACGCAATGTCTTCCTCAGGTGGACGATGCTCTCGGGCAGCAGCATGTCCCTGTTTCCTGGCACTGTTATTTTTGGACACAGCCACCCTTCTGCTCTGGAACTGACTCATCTCTGCAGGAAAGCCTCTTCCCCCCATGCAGTTGTCTGAGTTTTCCTTCCATGGCTCCTGATTTCCTTCTAGAGGTTTGCATCAAAACTCTCACACAAACAGTTTTAGAGCATTACCACTGTGACTGTTTCTACAGGGAGAAACCTGAGCCAAAGAAAACAATAATTGCTTGAACTCTGTCCCGTTAATCAGATCTCAAAGCATGATTATAATGAATCTCATAAACTGCAACAAATTAATTCCTTTTATCCTCACTTTGCGTACATGAAAGGTCAAGCATAGATGATTCAAATTATTTTCCCCAAATTCATGCTGCGTGGCAGGTCCAGGAATAGATTTTAGATCTAGAGATTCGTAGGCAGCCCAAGATGGAAAAGATGACTTTTCAATCAACATCAGATCAGAAGCTGGGCTGAGATGTCCTTTCTCAGGGACGCTACTTAGATTGTACCAAGAGATAAAGCAGGCAGAAACTCCCTGAGCACAGAGGAGACACAAACTTTTCTCTCAGAAACACCACAGTTACTCTTTCTCCAATGAAAATCTGTTTTCATGTAGAAAACAAAACCTGAGGATTCAGGAAGGCAGGCACTATGTTGCACAGCCCAATGGGACCAGGCATCCTAAAATAGAGCCCATTCAGAAGTTCCAGGGACCTTTTGCAGAAGATCCTTGTGGTAAATCTTTCTTCCAAATTCCCACATAAATTGGTATTAAAAATAACAGACAACCAAAAAAAGTAAGCATCCTAGGACTCATTTTAAGTCTTTAAAAAATAAGAGAGGGTGAAGGTGTCTTGTTACAGCTCAGCAGTCAAACCCTGCTGGGAACGGGAGATGCAGTTGTGCCTTGTCCTGGATTTTTTGGAGTGTTTGTTTTGTCTCTTCGCCTTTCTTTAGAGCATCCTCTCAGATAACAAACTTCTTGTGCCTTGCAAAGGTTTAGAGTGAGCTGCCTTTTGATAAATGTTTCATTTTAGCATATCCATCTCCCACAGCCCCAGGCATGCTGTAGCATCCAAGAGGAAGGCCAAGTGCTCAGCATCCTTCCTCTCTGAGCAGCACCACCAGGTATCAGCTTACCATGGCCAGAAAAGCCTTCTCTATTTGATAAAAAATCATAACATCAATGAAAGCTACAATTTCCTTGCTAAAATTCAGATATGAAGTTTGCATGTAGGCAAGGCCTTGCAGGATCACTTTACGCTCTGGGCTGATCACATTTCTCTGCCCACTCTTTCTCATCTGAAGTTTTTAATGGCTTCAATATGTAAGTGTTTGGAGCAGTCACAGTTTGTATCTGTGTTTTAGAATAAATAGGAAGTGAGAAGACTTGAGCAGCAGCGAGGTTGCCATAGCAATTGTTTGTTGGAGAAAAGAAATTGCAACAACAAAACCCTGGAGAACATGTCACTGTGCCTCTACCTTTTGCATCATCCCCATCTGGACTTCAGAGAGGACAGGTTGCATGGTTGACGAGAGCACCCTTGGCCTCCCTGCTGCTTTTCAGCAGGCGTTTTGGGGAACCTGCCTGCGGGCACGGCCGAGGCGGTGAACTTGTCAGTTCAGCCTGAAGTTTCAGTGAGTGACACACACGGGAACTTTGCACACACACTAAATCACGCATGAGTCATTGAGTGATCCCATCATTATATCAGTGCAAGTACTTACTTATAAATCATAGATGACTCATAAGGCATTAGTTTGAGTCTTTAAACCACGGAGTATCAATCATATGTTTTGTCTCAGTTTAAAGCCTGCAATCACTTTGAAAACAAGCTGATCTCTGGTGTAGGAAGGTTATCTACAGTGTACTCTTGTGCTTCTCAGCTGAACGTTGATGAGCCACTACTCAGAGAAGTAGCTAAATGGAAAATAAATCCATGTGCAATTTGGGAGTTAGACATTCACCTACATGAGAATATCTCCGAGAACCAAACATCAGATACATCAGCACAGTGATACTTGTACCGCTGTTATCTGAGCAATGCAATGATAAGTTGACAACATTTGTGGAGAGTTTTTCACTTATGGCTTGACATTTGATGCTTTATGTATTTCATTTGCCTAAACCTGGCACCAGCCTTAATGGCTGACTTGAATTATTATTCTCGTCTTACAAAGGGAGGGACAGGGACAGAATGCAAATGGGGGCCAAGGTGAGATCGACACAGCAGATCTGGAAATAGATCTTGTTTCCAGGCTCTGTTTGACACAGACCTTGCCTAATAGTATAAACTAATGGTCGTTTTGCTGCCATTACAGCAGATGCTACTGGCATCTCCTAGATGTGAGGGTCACACCATGTCTGAGCATCAGCGTTTCAGTGACAGCATTCAGAGTCACCCATGGGACATTTATATTCACATGTCAACATCACTGGCCCAGGAAATAATGTTTGCATAAATAATTTTTAAATGCTGCCTGGAAAATCCCAACCACCATAGGACACCTTTCTCTAAGTCCACCAGCAAAGTGACCACTGTGCCTTAGAAAGAGGGATGAGGTGGCAGAGCAGCATCTCACCAGTCACTGGATCAGCAGCTGGCTGCGCTGGGCATCACAGAGCACTTGCAGAATGACTCTGCCCTTCTCACCCCTCAGGCAGGACAGCTCAGACTGGCACGGTGCTTCCAGAGGAAGGATTTAAAAGGTCACTTCATGACCGTGCCTGTGCTAGACTATGCTGAAGCATGAATGCCTAAGCTGTACTCATGAAACACACATGGGTGATGGCATATCCAAGGTCTGATTACCTTATTAGGTATAGTTGGCGCCAAACTATCTTTTCTCTTGAAATATTTGCCAGCATTTTGTCAGGCAGAGCTGATCCTGTCTTGGAGCAGGAGGATGGACCAGAAAGCATCTAGAGATCCCTTCAAGCTCTGTTTTCTTGTGGTCCTTGTTCTTAATAAAATCAAAGCTGTAGCATCATTTTTGATCCCTGCTTTGAACTATTAGAGTTTATGAAGCAGAACAAACTGCTCTGATACTTCTTCAAATCAAGGAATTGCCAGAGATCCAGTTGTATGAGGTATTCACCTGAGGATGCAAAAGAACACCAGAACTGCTTTCCTGAAACACACCAATGAGCCACACAATCTAGAAGTCGTGGTCAGTTATGCCAAATTCATAGAACCATAATCATAGGATGGTTTAGGTTGGAAGGGACGTTAAAGCTCATCCAGTCCAACCCCCCTGCCATGGGCAGGGACACCTCCCACTATACCAGGTTGCTCAAAGTCCTGTCCAACCTGGCCTTGAACACCTCCAGGGAGGGATCATCCACAACTTCCTTGGGCGACCTGATCCAGTGTCTCACCACCCTCACAGCAAAGAATTTCCCCCTAATATCTAGTCTAAATCTACCCTCTTCCAGCTTAAAACCATTCCCCCTCATTCTGTCGCTGCCTGCACTTGTACAAAGTCCCTCCCCAGCTTTCCTGTAGGACCCCTTCAGGAACTAGAAGGTCGCAATAAGGTCCTCCAGAGACTTATTTTCTCCAGGCTGAACAGCCCCAACTATCTCAGCCGGTCCTCGGAGGGGAGGTGCTCCAGACCCTGACCATCGTCGTGGTCCTCCTCCAGACCCGCTCTAACAACTCGATGTCCTCCTAATACGGGGGGCAATAAAACTGGATAGTACCCCAGGTGGGGTCTCACCAGAGCAGAATAGAGGGGCAGAATCACCTCCTTCGCTCTGCTTGAAAAGTAGCACCAGGCATAAATTCATTCCCAGTGTATCACACAGTGTTAACCATGAGTTAATACCATTTACTTTCAGAAAAAAAAGGCAGCTGCAGTATAATCCACATCCACTTGCCCTATAGCTTTGCATTGAAGATAGCTTCCTCAGAACTGCCTCGTATTGGTAGCTGCCAAGCAAATTTTTCATGCACAAAGATCTTCTTGCTGTTTAAAATAAAAAACAGCTTGTCATAAAGAAATGAAAATCTGGGACCTTTTAGATATTCCCAAGGCAGTTTCCAAGACAGGATATGAAAAGCTAAGGCTGTACTTAAAAGCCTGCATTAACTGAATGCTTGTGTTAGTGAAGGTTAGAGAGGGAATAGCCACCTTGCCCTCAGAAAAAAACAGGAGAAAGTTTTGAGGTGGGAATTTGTTTCATCTCATTTCATGAGAAAACTGCCCCATGCCAGGCAGTGCTCAGCCCTGGCGCTTCCCCCGAGGCTGCTCCTTGGCACAATATCTGTGTTATTCTCCCTGCAGGGAAAAACAGTTCATCCACTTGCTGATACAAACCTTCATGGTTACCAGGTGCACCAAGAAGAGAATGTCAGTGCAATAAATCCTGTGTTTGCCACCATTTGGAAACAAAACACCCCTCATTCTGCAGCACACGTTTCTGTGCAGCCTTCCTTCTGCAGCTGGAAAACATTAAGTATGCTTCATACCTTGCTACCTCGATACTGTAAAAGTGTCACCGGGTGAAGATACCTCCCTTGAATAATGTCCTGAATACCAAGGAACACAGACCTTCCTCCATGAGGAAATTTAGTTTGCTTTAAATGAGTTCTGCTACCAAATGCAAATTTTCTTTGCTATAGACATGTTTGATAAAAATATTTATGTAATGTTATCCTTTGGAGGGTTTGAACTGCAGGTTTGGCTTTCTCGCCGACTATGCTTCAACATACAAATAAAAACGTTTTTATTTCTCTACTTTCCTGCTTTTTAGCTTGGTGAAAGATCAAGCAAGTGATCTCTGACAGCAGAGCACATCTCCCGAAGCCAAAGTCAGAGCCCACGTGTGCTGGGTCTCTGTCAGAGCTTGCACTGAAGCCTCTGGTTTCAGAGATGTAAATCCTGGCTTGATATCACCCAAGCGTCATTTCTAAAGCAATTTCCATATCCTCTGTGCTAAGGAGCTACTACTGTCTTACGGAAAGTGGAGACAGGTCTGCTCACAGGTCAGTTCCCCCCTCTTGTTTTATTGCAGGTATTTACCTGAAAATAAGATGCTTTGTTCATGAAAGTTGATCTATTCCTTGATGCATTCCCCCACTAAAACCCAGTTTGTCTCTGTATCATATGCAGAATAAGTAGGCTACATGGGACCAGAAAAAAATACTGCGTTTTCTGGAAGTCTTTAGTACAGTCCACAAGTAGGGAAAAGCACAAGTTTATACTGTCTCAGCAGGGCTATTTAATACTGGAAAGCTTTTAGATTTGTCAGCAGTAGATTACAAAATTCATTTCATTTCTTAACATCCCTTTCCAAGCTTATACATCCACTGAGACTCTTAAAAATTAAATTTTCTCCCTACCCCTGGCAGAAGGACTACCAGTGACCGAAACAGACTCCTGACCAGGCTCAGCTCTCTCCTGAATAGCAACCAGACAGCATCAGAGAGAGAAACTAGGACAAAATCTGGGCAACATATGGTCCATGAGGCAACTTTCTCAGTCCCCCAGCTGCTGAGGGGGAGTGGGAGCCACACGGTCTCTCCAGAGGCCACGAGGAGCAGCCAAGTGGCCCATCGTGCTGTGGGGACTCAAAGTCAGACTCTTGGCCAGTGACAACACACGTACCATTTGGCTGGCCAAGTGGCACGTATGTACTGCTGGATAGTAGCCAAGATGTCTCTGTTTCAGTTTTGCCCAGCCCAAAGGGCAAGTGAGTGGGAAGCCAGATATTGTCTTGGCTGGAGAGGGAAGGAGGGTGGCTGTTGCAGTGATGGGAGATCAGGGACATGGAGAGCTTCAGGGATGCAAACTCAGGGCCAAGTAAGCGATGCAGGAGGTGTTGCACTGTAGCAATCTTAAGGCATTACAGATGTAAGGAACGAGGCGGGACCTGGGATCTCATGGAAAAGAGAGAAGGGAAATCGAGGGGTAATATCATGGGTGCAGGGCATCATGGCCCAGTAGTTATGTTTGGAGGCCTCTAAAAGCCAAGATGCCTACATGAGCTGGGTTGCTCTGGGCTGCCTCTCCAGGCTTCAGAAAAGCAGCTTCTCCTCAGGGAGTACCTTGCTGTTTGCATTTGTAAACACCAGACCCACTAAACAGCAGGGTGCAGAGCAGCGCAGCCTGCACAGATTACTTGTATCCTGTTCAGGTTGGGCAGCATTTATGCTTTCCTTTTTTTTTTTTTAATGAGAGAGTTCTGTATTCCTCATGGTTGCAGGCAGAATTTTCCAAATTGGGCTTGACTATCACAAGGCCCACTCAACCACATAGCCTCAAATTCTCATTTCACCACAGAGATTAAATTAAAAGAGAATTTAAATTAATTAAAAGAGAAACCCTTCTCTTATGAGCATGCACTTCTTGTGAGTCACACAGGTTAGGAGCTTATATTCTAAAATACATTTGAGCAGGCCTACAGATGGTAGGATGGTGGTACTGATTTCTGTTAGCTTTGACTGTGCTTGGGCTCCAGTTCTGCATTCACAGATCAGTTTTGGAGCAGAAAGCCCCTGATTCCAGTGAGGCACGACACAGCCCTACGTGCCCACCAGATCAGGCTGCCAGAGCAGAGGCTTACCTATTGCACTACAGTCTCAGTGCAGCTAAACAATAACCCAATCCTCACCAGAGGAACAAAAATCCTAAAGATTATCACCAAATGAAACATTTGGCATTCATTGCATTATTATATTCTTTAAAATAATATTATTATTACAGGAAAAATATCACGACCACTTTCTCTTAGCAACGATCCCTTTATATCTCTATTAGTGCTCACTAGCAAATTTCTTATATCAGAAAGTGAAGCTGGTTGTCATATAGGCAAATAGGTTTTCATAGCAAGTATGATTCACTTCCACCACCAAATATAATGGAACTACCTATTCTAAGACCTCTGAACTATTCACTATTCACTTAAAGTGAAGTATTACATTTATTAACAAGAGGTATTTGCATTAGACAGCTTCTCCACATTCTCAAGAGGGCATAAAGGTACTACAGTGTGCATCAGCCAGTCAAGAAAATTAGACACAGCAAGAGAAAAATAAAGGTCTTAACATCTTCAATTTTGGCTCCAAAGGAAAACACAGTGAAAACTTGCTCTTCTCTCCACTGCCACTAAAGTTCCTTAGGAGGGCTTGTACCAACACACAGGCTCCTGGGTGGGTGCGTGCTCTTGACTCAGCCCTAGGCAGCCATGGAGCAAAAAAGCAAGAGCCTTGGTGATGAGTGCTTCAGTGGCTGTGAGCTAACGTTGCCTGACATCATTGTTGGCACATATCAGGAAGGGCCCGGACACAGGTGGCACTGCCTGGTTTTTTTGCTCTTCTGAAAGCACCTTGGAGCTCCCCACAGCAGATCCATAACCCAGCACCATCTTCAGCCTCTCCTGATGAAATTTCCTCCCTTCTCATTGCAAAAGCAGTGTGCTGTGCCACATTTCAAGAGCTGGGAACATCAGTGTCCCCTCCCATGGTTATGCCTTTTTGTTCAAACACCAAATCTTTGGAGGTGTCTGGCTTTGATCACTTTGCTATTTCATCCCATGGCAATGTTCTGCTACAGGAAGCATGGCCTGTGTAAGGCATGAGTAATATCCCATGTAGCTGGCCTGCTTGTGGTGTTCTGTGGAGAGCAGACAAGGTGCATTTTGTCTCCTGCTCACTAACAATCCTCACTCTCCCTGGGCAAGTCTGCAAGTTTAGTCTCCCCATAAACTTTCTGAGAAGGAAGGGCCTTGCATAAGCAAATCACCACTAAAGGACAGAAAAAACAAGGTAGGAATAGTCAGGCAGTATTATCAGACACGGACAATTACCAGTGAAGTCCCACAGGGACCTATTCCAGGGCTTAGATGATTTGAATCATATGGATCATATGACAACATCTTCATAAGTGATCTGGAAAAGTGAGGAACAGAGATTGCTGGTGACATGAACTGATTCAGATCAATAAAACCAGAAGCTGACTGCACGGAGTTGTAAGACAATCTTGCAGTAATAAATGATAAAATAAGTGATGATAAAAAGCCAGGTGAAATGTGATGTTTATAAATGTGGAATAATGCATACTGGAAAGACAATTGTAACTCCATATACGCAGTGATGGGGTTTGACCTGGTTGTTACCACTCAGAAAAGAGATCTTAGGTCTGTTAAACTGTCTACTCAAAGTCCAGGAGCAGTTTTAAAAGGCTACTTTTAATATTAATATTAGGAAATGTTAGAAAAGAAATTGAGAACAAACCAGAAAATATAATGGTGGTATGCCTGCATCTTACCATACACTTCTACAGTGCATAGCACTGGCATCTCTTTCCAAAGCAACATAGTAGTAGTAGAAAAAGTACAAAGACAGGAGGCAAGGGTGATCTTCTTGTATAGAGAAAAACCTGACAGACATAAGGAAGCTTCAATCTAAGGAAGAGAACACCATGGGGAATATATGTTAGAGTTTATGAAACAGAGGCACATAGGGAATAATGATTCAATTTCTCATAATAAATAATAATAATAAAAAGCTAGGGTACCTTGCCTAAAACTTTCTAGTGGCAGATTTGGAAACAAGAGGTGTACAACAGTGTGTTGTTAAACCGGGGCACTCACTGACACATGATGTTGGTGGATGTTGCAACTCTATGTGTTCAAACAGGGAATAGAAAAAATTGATGGAAGAGAGAACGTATCAAGGATGATTAAACCCAGAGATATCCTACTTGACTCAGGAGTTCTTTGGCAAAGCCTCCTGAGGAAGTTCTCCTACATTTTCATACTTCTGTGCCCTTCCCTAAGCATCCACTATCAGTCACCTTAGTTTTTTTGAGCTTTGATCTCTTCATAGTTCCAAACATCATTCTGCAGTTCTGTCAGAGGGGCCAGGATCCAGCAATTATATCTAGTGGAAATGTAAATCAAGCTCACAGGGGACTAAATGTCACCAGGGTGTACTAACCCAGCTCACAGAAGGAACATTTGCTTCTTAAAACAGAGGATTTCTGTGGCATTGATGAAAAATTATGATCTTGCTTGCCTAGACTTTTTTTGATCTGCAGCAGCCTATGGCCAGCACAGTGTTCCTCTCTCCTACTGGACATGGGCAGGGACAACCTGCTGACCAACCAACCATCCAGCCCCAGCAGTGCAAAGCTGGTCCCAATGCTTTCTGGTTGGCAGGGATCTTAAAAAAGCTGGTAGTGTGTACTATCTGCAGTGTGCTTAATGCAGTAGAGGATTAAGTGAACAAAAACACAAAAAAGAACAGTGTGGATTATTAATTATGAAGATAATAATAACAAGACTTGTTTTTTATATGTTAGGGGGAAAAAAGGCTTTTTTGGTACTTGAACTTATAAAGAACTTTGTAGCTTGCTCCTATACATTTCTTCTCACTCTCGGCCAAATTGCCACATGCCAACCTCTGTGAGCTTGGGATAACCAGC
>NW_010176845.1:0-795 GCF_000695765.1 Mesitornis unicolor | reverse complement strand
TCCTGCTGAGGGCCACTGGTCAAGCAGCTTTTCATGGGCTTCCTTTATGTTGAGATGCCTAGAGTGGTACAAAAGTGATCTACGAGCCCCAGTTCGTGGTCTGGGTCTCGGCCACCCCTCCCAGTTGCCAGGGTTTGTCTCCGAGGTGCACAACACAGCTCTGCAGAGGAAGGGCAGTCACCAAGACCTCTCACAGCCTGGGAAAAAAGCCAGGTAGGCTTGACTTTCTGCAGGTACACACGCTTCATCCTCACCATGGGTGTGCTGAGCAACTGCCAGCAGCTGAAGGTAGAAGGCAGTATAGCCCCTTCATATAGAAATGAGGGATTTCTCATTCTGTGTTGTGGAGAAACCAAACTGCTGCTACCTCATCTGAGAATGGGTGAGCAGGTGCTAGGTGTGATTTTGAGGTGTCTGCAGCGTCTGAATCTAAGCCATGCATTAAGTAAGGTTGCTAACTTTAAATGGAAGTGATCAGCTAAGTACATACTGGCTCCAAACAGAAACATCTTGAATTTGGCTGTTAACCTTGGGGGTGGTGCTCAGGGCATAGACCACACTGGTGGTAAAACCTATGTGAGCAGGGTCTGCTCTGCTGGTGATGGGCTGTGCAGTGTCCCCAAGGACACTCTTCTGTTCCATGGGTGCTTGTGCCAATGCTGTCATTACATGGGCACAGCTGAAATACTCTTTAAATGTCACTAAACAGTGTAAGGAAGACACAAATCAGATATTTATCCTGCCCTATTTTATGCCTTCTGTGGCATTCAGTTCTGGGCCCCTCACTATAAGAAG
>NW_010176844.1:0-11891 GCF_000695765.1 Mesitornis unicolor | reverse complement strand
TGGCCTGTATTAAAAACAGTGTGACCAGCACATCCAGGGAGGTGATTATTCCCCCGTACTCAGCACTGGTGAGGCCGCACCTTGAGTACTGTGTTCAGTTCTGGGCCCCTCACTATAAGAAAGATGTTGAGATTCTGGAGCGTGTTCAGAGAAGAGCCACAAGGATGGTGAGGGGTCTGGAGAACAAGCCTTATGAGGAGCGGCTGAGGGAACTGGGGTTGTTTAGCCTGGAGAAGAGAAGGCTGAGGGGAGACCTCATCACCACCTACAACTATCTAAATGGAGGTTGTAGAGAGGTGGGTGCTGGTCTCTTCTCCCAGGTGATGGAGGATAGAACAAGGGGTAACGGCACCAAGCTGTGCTAAGGGAGGTTCAGGTTAGAGATAAGGAGGAAGTTCTTTACTGAGAGGGTTGTCAGAGGCTGGAACAGGCTGCCCAGGGAGGTGGTGGAGTCACCATCCCTGGATGTATTTAAAAAGCGGGTAGATGAGGTACTTAGGGATATGGTTTAGGGGGTAGACAGGAGCGGTTGGACGTGATGATCTCGGAGGTCTTTTCCAACCGAGCGATTCTGTGTGTGATTCTGTGTGTGTGCTGTTGTTTACCTTGCTGCCTTTTCAGCACCTGCCAGCAGCCTGGTAATTGCTGGTAGTTTCTTACCCTGTCCCACTTTTTCTTGCCTTTCTTACACCACATATGACATCCCAGTGCAGTCAGATCATCACATAGCACAAGCTTACAGAGTACTTAAGAGTTGAAGCCCCGGAATTGCATCCAGTGATATTAAAATGTAGCTCCCATTTAAAGATATATTTATGCAGTTACTCTTACTCACTTTTCAACCTGCCCTCTTCTCTTAAACCATGTCCCTATGTTTTTTGGCCTAATATCTCCTGTAGAATGAGTTTGTCAAGCTCAGTCTGCTGCAGGTTTCTTTAATAGCTTGTGCTGGCTTTGGCTGGGATAGAGGTAATTTTCTTCATAGTAGCTTGTATGAGGCTATGTTTATGATTTGTGCTGAAAACAGCGTTGATAACACGGGGATGTTTTCATTATTGCTGAGCAGTGCTTACACAGAGTCAAGGTCTTTTCTGCTTCTCACCCCAACTCACTAGCAAGCAGGCTGGGGGTGCACAAGAAGCTGGGAGGGGACACAGCTGGGACAGCAGACTCCAACTGACCAAAGGGCTATCCCAGATCATATGACATCATGCATAGGCACATAAAGCTGGGGAATAATAAGGAAGGGGTGACATGCAGAGTGATGGCGTTTGTCTTCCTAAGTAACTGTTAACTTGTGATGGAGCCCTGCTTTTCTGGGATGGCTGAGCACCTGCCTGCTGATGGGAAGCAGCAATTCCCTGGTTTGCTTTGCTTGCATGCACAGCTTTTGCTTTACCTATTAAATCGTTTTCATCTCAAACCTCAACCTTTCCAGTTCTCTCCCCTATCCAACCAGGAGCATGAATGAGTGGCCCTGTGGGGCTTAGCTGCTGTGTGAGGCTTAGCTGCTGTCTGGGGTTAAAACATGACATAGCTTCACGCAAGCAGTTTTCTACTTTTCTCCATCACATGAATGGTAAATGGGAAGACATTCCATGCACCAGAAAAAGTCTCCAACAGGTCCATGACACTGTTCATTTTAAAGCATGGGTAGCAGAGAAAAGGAAAATCCTAAATCTGATTTTATTTTGACAATTCAATCATTAATATTACATTTCAAATTTAGGATGCCTGTAAGAATTTGGAATGCATTTTAGAAAAGATTATTAGGAAAAGCACAAGCTTTTTCATAATATTATTTATAGAATCATAGAATGATTAAGATGCTTTGAAACAATTTTATACTTGAAAAAATACTCTGAATTAATTCCTATTTGTCTCATGGACTATACCATAAAATAAATAAAAAAGACCAAGAAACTAATCTCTGATACAGGCTGATTAATATAAACATAGTGCACATCTGCATGGCTAAAAGTCCCCAGAAGAGGCTGGTTGAATCCAAACTGCCTGATGTGAATGTCTTGTGCCCCTATGCCAAGTCTGATGCTCTCTGGGAAAGGAATAGGACAAAATTATTTCAGGGAATGTGCTGACTATTTACAGTATGGATAATAACATGCCAGTGCTGTTCTGTTTAATTTACTCATATGGACACAGCCAGTGAAAGCAGAACTGAGTCAACACAGACCTTTGTGAATACCCCTGATAGATTGGGGAGAGGCTGCCAAGTGAGAAGAAGCTGATCAGACACTGCTCTTCCTCAGGCTGGAAAGTAGATCCTTGTAAGCATCTGAGACTTCTGTAGTTTTACTGCAGGAACTTTGTGCTGTTTCAGAAATTCATCGCCAGTTTTGCTGTTATCCCCGCTGCAGAGAGCAAAGTGGCACAGAACCAGGCAGCAGGTCTGAGCAGCATATGAGTAAATTCTTCCCACTTAAAAAGGTACTTGGACAATATAGACTAACAAATAAAGAAAGGAGATGCAAATCTGTGTCATTATTTCTTTCAAAGCTCTGTGGTATTTCTACCACCACTCCCCCCGCCAGGATCAACATTCACCTCCTGTTTGCCCTCCTATTGGCTTTACTGTCACTGTAAATTGGTCTTGGTTCTCAGTGGTCACAAAAAATTCTGACATACAGGTGGAGTTGTGCAAAGTAAGGGTTGGTTTTGTTCATTTTCTGAAATAAGAAATAGAAAGGATGGGGAGGGGGGGTAACAGTTCAGACTGAAATAGGATACTTTTTTTTCATGTGGCAAAATGAAAAAATGTTACTACAGCCAATTTGAATTATTAAATTTTTTTATGTGCTGTATTATTAATTTAATAATATTTTTCTAACACTACTTTGAAATATTCAGTGTTTTAACATTTTTAGTTCCTTTCTCATTTTTTGAAAAATATATTAGATAATTGAAATTGAGTATGTAAATACAAAATACATCTTTCAAAAAAATTATTGTTGCTGAAATATGCTACGCCTGACTATATACTTTTACAGACACTTGGTCTATTTTACAAGCTTATAATTGTATTGTAAGAATAGTAGCAAACAGTATGCCCCTTTTAATGTAGCTTACTGCCTAGTCCAAAGTCCAAGCACCAGGTCATGGTTTTGAATGCAATTTTCACAGTCAGTGCTTTACAACAGATTCAGCTGCTGATAATTTAGGACCTCTTCATGGCACTTGTATTTAATGGCCCTGTACTGTAACAGTATACTCTTTTTAACTCCTTACTTGTTCAAGGTGTTCATAAAAACTGTATGCAATATGGATGAATGAAACATACTCTTGCTCCACCTAACTCTCTGGTCTAGTCTTTTCCTGTTCACCAGCCCCACTGAATCCAGGTAAGTATGCCAACAGCTATCAGGGTAAAGACATGCATGCTTTTGACATGTTAGATAACTTCTACAAATTCTTGCAGTTCTACTAAAGTTAACTATTGCCTATCTATATAATCAATTTAACTAGAAGTGTGTAAACTCCTGTGTAGATGCTCTCTCATCTCAGGCTGAGGTAGTAGAATAGGGTTTTTCCATGTACCTCCTGTCAACTGGGCATTTTTTTCTGCCATACGCACAGAACTAGAGAAGGTATGTAGAGAAGATCCATCTTCTCTATCAGCCCTTACATTGGATGGGCTTTTTCCTCATTTACTTTGCACAAACAATAAAAAGTAGTATCTGAAATTTATTTTCTTTGTATGGTTAAGATTAGCTTCATCCCTGATGTAAAACTCCTGCAATCAAGGGAGCAGCGTCTTTGTCTTTCAGTCAAATTGTCTAAAAAATGTAAAACTGTTCTTCTTTGGAGAGAAAAGGAAGGTGTCTAGATGACAGGAAAAATAAAGCAACAAACCCCCACCTGTTTCTAATTGAAAACAAAACCCAGCTAAATTAGAGCTGCACCTTGGGTGGTTTGCTATCTGTGTTGCTGATTTCTGTGCTTCCTGGCTATCCCCCACGGAGAATGATACACGGGAAGGTGAATCCACCAGCAGAGGAATACCCTTTCCCCAGAAAATCATTTGTGAAGAGTAGAAATGCACCACACAAATTGTGTGAGGAGCTTTTTAAGAGATGAATTCGTTATATAGGTCCAAAGCTAGCAGAGTAAAATTTCTTTTCCTTAGTTTCAACACTTGGCTTTATTTTTCTCAGATACACTACATGCACAATAGCAGGACCAGGTATTACTTATTTTGGTTAGTTATCTATGGGCAACTGGCATTGGCTAACCACAGAGTTGGGTCCTTCAGTGTTGAAACAAAAATGTTAGTGTGAAAACTTGCTTATGTGAGTAACTTTGTGTATCAGAACACTTCTGTTAAGTACAAAATAAGATCACTTAAAGGCAGCAAATCTAAGGTCTACAGCTGCTTAACAGTATTGTATGTTCTTTTATAAATCGGACATCTAAGAATAAAAGCCAGCAGTTCTTCCACGACCTGTAGCAAATACGCAATACACATTTTACACTTCCTCATGTATTTTTTAAATTGTTAAAATTAGCTGCAAGAGATCGTTATTTGCTAATGTAGGACATGTGTTGTGAAATGAATTATCCTTTCATGAGAGCAATGTACATTAGATCTATAGTTAGATGCTTGTATAAGAGAACAATAGTCCTTAAAGAATATGTCTATCCTAACAAAAACAGCTATGTTACTCTTTCCAGCAGGTACAAAATTAACACAAACCAGATCCTCTATTGAAGTCAGTGCGTACTGCAGAAGTCCAACCTTCCTATTTTTACATTATGAATAATATAACATTGTAAATTATAAAAAGTAGGTATTGAACTCTATGCAAATAAACCAAATATCTCAGTAGTTTGTATCTATCTAGGCTCTTCTCCCAGTTATACAAATTCACTGCATGTTGTATGCATGGATGAAAACCATTAGCTCTTTCAGGGAATGTAGAAAGAGACATTCTGTTTTTCCTCATGCAACATAAATCAGGAGTAAACCCAGAGAGTTCCAACAGGGTCAGAAAGGAGGAACTGAGAAGATAGATAAACATTCAGTAACTGAAAAGGACCAAAGGATTACTTTGACATGAGCAGAGATGATTGAATTAATTTTGCCATTTACAAGTTAATCAATGTAATTCAGCCATCCTGATCTTCCTGTAAAGTCAGTGGAGAGAAACAGACACCTCCTGAAGGCACTTCATCTCACTATCTGCCTCCATTGACTCTTTAGGAATGAGGACGATAAGGATTAATTCAATTCAGATAACTAAATTGCATGCAGCTAAATTTAGGTGAGATCAGTTTCATGTTTTCTGCCTTCTCTGTAAGATGCTGAGTGCATGATCTCAAACAATGATTTGAATGACCTGCTCTGGCCTCCTGTATGACTCACTGCAGGCATCTTCAACCAGCACCACCTTTGTCACAACCACAAGTTCAGTCTGATTCACACTAACTTTTTGGAACACCTGAAACACTGCAAGACTGAGAATTTGCCACATCCTTAATCCTCCAATGGTTAAATTATTCTCACTGTTACACCTCCCCCCTCCCAAAGCAAACCCTAAGCCCTCTCTAATTTGAACTTCTTTTTAATTCAGGAGGAGTATTGAATGCATTCAGCCTTACAGAAATTGGCCCTTTGAGCTCTGATGATGATTTCTTCCAGAAAATTTCATTATGAATTTAGTGTTCTTTAGAGCTGGCAGCTTTCTGTATCTCATCATGCATGCTTAAGTACATACTTCAATATCTCCAAACTTTTTTACTGTAAGGGTTATGGAGCACTTGAACAGGCTGCCCAGAGAGGTTGTGGAGTCTCCTTCTCTGGAGACATTCAAAACCCGCCTGGACGCCTTCCTGTGTGACCTGGTCTAGGTGATCCTGCTCTGGCAGGGGGGTTGGACTGGATGATCTTTTGAGGTCCCTTCCAACTCCTAATATTCTGTAATTCTGTTATTCTGTGAAATTCCACAAATGTCCTCATTCTGCAGTCTGATTCAGGCCTTTCCAGTCAAAGTGAAGGCAGTAAAGAAACTTACTGTTGACAGAGTGAAATCGCAATCTCAGTAAAATCAAGAGTTGCTATTATCCTTAAAATTCCTCATTTCATCTTATTGTTTCTTTATTTTTTCTTTCTTTCTTTTGGATTACTGTCCTATCCAGTATCCTTCTTCATAATCCTTTTTTACTTTACAGAAATAAAAAGGCTATGAAAATAACACCTAGTGATGGATTTGAAGTCTATAAATATATTATGGGAACATAAAGACAAATTAAGTTAAATACGAGTAAGTAAATTAACACAGACAATTTGACAGCTCATTCTCATGTCCTGAAATCTCTCTTAGACTTCCATTCCCTTGCTATGGAGAGGAAGTGAACATGGCATCTCCTTGAATGTTGGAGATCAGTTAATTTCTTAGCAAATGGAGATAAAGTTCAAAGCATTTTATTATCTTCCCTATTTTTAGATTACTGAATTAAAAAACTGAGCTCAGACTTTTAGGTAAGTCTATATAACTGGTGTCCCTAAATAGTATCAAAATGCTCTTCAGTTTTTCTATAGCTACAAATTATAATCACACAGCATCCATCATCCCGGAATACACATCAGAAATGAAACATGGAGAGTCACAACCCAATGGACAAAAAATAAAATGCAATATAAAACCAAGAAAAACCCTTAAAAAAAACAAAAGCAAATAAAATAAAACTAATAACACTGACACAGTTCTCCACTTGTTATAAACGATACACTTTGCATCTTCCACTTGACAGTTTGCTAACTCATTTTGCTAATGAAAATTAGAACTAAGATTAGTCTCGATGTTAGTGCTACAGTATTCCAAAGGTCCAAAGCTGGATTTTCAGCTAATTGTGCTAAGTGTTGTAGAAACATGTAATGGTGTACAGTCTAGCCATGCAAAGTTGTGGAGCAGTATTATAGCCTCTGAGAGACCAAGGATGCCTGTAGACTTCAGGTACAACTCCTAAATGAGCTGTCCCATGTAGTACCAGAAGTCTTCACAGCTCAGTTTACACAGTTGTTTGAACTGGAGTGTAAGGATTTAAATAATTTTCACTGGAAACAGGATAAGGTCCATAGCTCTGATTTTGATTTGATATTTGGTGTAAATGCATCTGAAACTTCTTACCCAACACCAAAAAGGAAGCTGGTGCCAGAGTAGAAAACAGGTCTCAAATCTTACCAATCCACTGCACTACTGAAAGAGTATTTTTTTCAAACCTGACTGTTGAGGTTTAGGGCTGGGCTGGCCACTAAATGACTGAGAGACACTCTCTATTAACCCCTCTCCTCTCCCCAGAAGGGGAATAGAAAGAGATTAAGGGAGAGAGACTTATGGGTTGGAAAAGAAAGCTAACAGGTCTGATAAAACAACAACAATAATAATAACATAAAAAAAAATAATGTAAATAGTAAAATAACGAAATATATACAAATCAATACAAAACCAATACCAAATCCTTCTCTCACCCCTCCCAGTGATGATTACGTCACCAGAGACTCTGTGGAGCAGGGCACTGGAAAAGTGCCAGACCAGACCCAGCAGCAGCTGGGAGCATGATGCAGGAACTGGTTTCAGGAACACACAAATCAGGATCGACAGCAGATGAAGTAGAAGAGTCCTGCTCAGACATCAGCCATGGTAGAAGAGGAGAAGAGGAAGAGAAGAGAGCTTGACCTTCATGATCCCTCAGCTTTATACTGAGTATGATGCATGTGGGTTGGAATACCTAGTTGGTCAGTTTTGGGTCATTTGTCCTGTCCACTCCTCCCTGCAGGTGCGACACCTTACTTACAACACTCCAATACAGCACCCATCATGTGGTAGTGGCCTTGGTCTCCACAGGCACAAGTATGAACAAGAGCTATATTTACATACCATACCTAATAGTAACTATAAACATCAACCACTCTTAGTTGTAGAAATGTCTGGAAAAACATGCCATTAATTTCATAAAGTACAGTCGCTTAGAAGAGACTTAACTGAAAAAAACTGAAAAAGTGAAATCACTAAAGAGAGAATTAGTTATATTTAGCTCAAACCGGGGCAATGACACAAGACTACTTTGTCACTTCCTCAGAAGAGAGACTAAACCTTTTTTATCATTTTAAGCTACACACTTTCACATTGTGTTTTGCAGTGGATTGCTTCTGCCATGGAGAAGGTTGTACACACCAGTGAAGATGAAGCCCACTGTGCGGTTATGAAACATCTCTGATTCATTTCACAGCTAAAACAACCTACAACGACACTTTCTGTGATGCAGCACAGCCACCATGAGCACTGCACTTAAAGTGACTCATGCTACTTGTAAAGGAGTTTCAAACCTCTTGTCCTGCTCCTGACCCTTCTTCCAATGTTAAAACACTTTCATGATTTTATGGATTTCTCCCCTACTAGCAAATATGGGAGGTGTCCCTTTCTGCTTCTTCTCATCAAATAGAAACTGAATTAAAACTGAACCTTTAAAGACACATAATCTGCATAACATCTAAATAAATTAAAGGAGGGTCAGAAATGTTACATTTAAGTGATGTGAGGTCTTATTTAATTTTTATTCAATTAAACATATTAACTTATTTTAATAAAGGAAGGTGGGCACAGTAATGTACTTATACCAGAGCAATCCTGCAAAGGCAGAGAGATTAGCAATATTACTTGAGAGTCTTTCATGCCCTTTATCCTTGGCTTATATCACTATCTTCAAAAGAAATCCCCCCTACCTTTTCCTGCTGAAGATATGTTCCCCTGAATTCAACAGAGCAGCACTTATTTACCTCAGTTAATGATTTGTTGGAGATTATAATAACAAACCAATCAGGCCATCATTCTTTTCTTTAGCTTTAAAAAAATTAAAATGAGAGAATGTCTACACTGAAGCCATTCCCATGCTTGTGACACAGGGTGAGATACCTTAAATACATTAATGTAGCTACTGTTGGTATAGCAGGCATTGTAGATGTAGCAGCACATTGTTCAGAGGGGCTGCAAAAATAATTCAGTAAATGTTAATGCCATGCATCTAGACAACACTCCATGTCTCTATAGCTGCTCGGGGATGAATAGCTAGGTGGCTTAAAACTTCTTAACATATATCAATTCAAGTGTCTGCATGACTTAAGGCAAAGAACTAAGATCTGCTCAGACACTCATGAACTTTCTTTCAAGTAGGAACTCTTGGAATCTATCGTAAATCCAATGGTTATTGCTGAAGAAGCAGTGAGGTTCCTAGGCAATCCGTCTCCATAAAACAATTAAAGTCAGACAGAGGAAGTCACTTTCATGTAGAATGCAGTTCCTATTACCCATGTGCAATTTACATCTTGGTCAGGAGAGTCTAGGAGCCACAGTTGTATTCTTGGCTTCTCTATGCCCTGCAAGATACTGTTATAGGTCTTCTGGGTGTTCCTCAAAAGCACTGTTTAAGGGGGACTGAGCACCATGTTTTATGGTTAGATTCATGAATAGAGCTCAGACCTGCAGTGTTCCAGCCTGCAATCCCTGCTCTCTGCTGGAATTTATAACTCCGAATTAGTTAGGCTACCTAACCTAATGCATGAGACAATACAGATGTGTGAAGGATGCAGCTCATAGTCTGTGCAGTCTAGAGGATGGCAGGCCAGAGTCTGGGTTAAAGCAACTCTTCTATCTTCCCAATATGACATGAATCTGGAAAGAGGATGCTTTTAACTCATCTGTCTATTTAGCTCATACTGTCCATGCAGCTCATACTGTCTTGCTACACATTAAATCAGGACTTTCTATGATGAAGCCTGGTAGATTTTTCTGTGTGTATGTGTGCTGGGACATTCCTGGCTATGCCAAAAAAGTTGGGGCAAGCTTGGTTCCAGCATAATGTTTTTACCTTCTTGTTATCTGAAACTAACCTTAAATCCATGCCTTCAAACAGCTTGAAGTGAAGTGAATCTGGGCAGCCAGGAGGACACTTGAGGTACAGTGTATAATCAGTCCTCAGAAGGCAGCATGTTGAGCAGAGACCCTGTGGAAAACACCAGAAAGAGAGTCTGGGTCTCAGCACAAGAGAATTCAGCATTTGGTTTGGTAAGGGAGGGATGGAAGAAGACAACTCTGTCCACATGAGATGTTCAGATGTCTGTCAACTTCTGAAGCTAGGTTGGGCTGGGAAGGAATTCCTAGTAAACCAATGGAGCAGGAATTGAAACCCACATCTGGTATCTACGTGGAGATACTTTTACCTTGAGCTTCAGGATATTCTGAGATAAAGATCAGCACTTTGGTTGATTTCCCCCTCCTACCCCCATTTTATAAAAAGTATTTAAGCATCCATTTAGAACAGAATGTAATACTTTGGCTTATCTCAACTGAATGTGTTAAGAGTAATTTATCATTCTTCCATTAAAGAACTGTGATTGCTTTGATCTGTAAAAAGGGTTACATAGAGTATGTAGGTAATATTTTGTATTTGGCACTGATACGATGGCTGTTCAGTTCTACTTCATGAATAATACAGAAATTCAGGATTTTCCCTGCTGAATAGCTTAAGGGAGCATTCAAAGAGTAATGAAAGGATTAAAAAAAATGCCACATAGTAAGGAGCTTAATCCATTTTGCTCATCTGATAGAAGATGGAGGGGACCTGAAGTACCTGCTTGAAGGATAGGAATTTGTTCATAGAGTTCTCCAGCCTAGCAGATGGCTAGCTGGAAGCCTAAGCTTTAAAAAAATCTGACTAAAATTAAAAATCCACTTCTCACTTTGAGGGTCATTAACTACAGAAAAGAATTGCAGAGAGAAATAATGGATTCTAAGCCATTAGAAATCTTAAAATGAGGTTTATGCCAAAGACAGTGCTTTATTTGATTTTAGCTAGAAATTAGATAAGTGGTCCCATGGCTTCTATTATGCAGGAGGTTAGGCCAGGTGATGTGTAGGGCCTCTTTCGAACCTTGTAACTCTTTCTATGAAGTGGTATCCTTGGTAGCACCATTTAATTTGACAGGGGTACAGCAAAGAATAATTTGTCTTAAGAAGTAGGAAATAACAATTAGTTGAGTCAGAACTAGAGAAGAGAATAATGAAAAATGCTTTTTCTTTTGTCTGAGTTCCTGCTTATCAAGTAACAATTGAGATTTTTCTGTAGATCTGTTGGAGTCAACCTCTGGGCATGAAAAATTACTTGGGTCAATTTGACCTGGCTCCTTATAGAAAGAAGTCATCCTTGAAAAGCTCCCCAGCATGGCACAGAACTAACTAGACCCAAAGTCCCGTTCACTTTAGAATATCAACATCAACATGGCCCCATGGGACCAGCAATGAGGTGTACAGCAGCTCTTGGGTGTGTCCTGCTTTGAGGGGAATTTCATCCTTCCTCTAAATCTCAGATTTGTGCTTTTCATTTTTAGCCACTGCTTACTTGCTTTAGTGTGTAAACTTTATTACATATTACTAAATATTCTACCTTATATTGAAGCATATATAAGTATTTCAGTACACCTGGATTCCAACTGAGGAGTAGCCGTCTATTTTTGGGAACTATAAAGGCCCAAATTTTGCCCTGAGCAAACTAAGTAAAATATATCTCAGCAAGAATGTTAGTCTGGCCTTATTTGCATAAGGGAGCTGTGATTGTTCATCTGATTTTGTGATTTCCTGTGAGACTCATAGCATTATAGAATAATGTGTTAGAAGGGTCTTCTGAGGGTCATCAAGTCAAATGCCCCGATCGAAGCAGGACCAACTAGAGCAGGTTGCTCATGATCTTGTATAGTCAAGTTTTGAGTATGTCCAAGGATGGATCCTCCACAACGTTTCTGGACAGTGCATTGCAGTGTTTAACCACCCTTGAGGGGAAAAAAACCCAACAATCAACCAACAAACCCACAACCCCCCCCC
>NW_010176843.1:0-31363 GCF_000695765.1 Mesitornis unicolor | reverse complement strand
AGGACCTGGGGGTGTTGGTGGACAGCAGGATGACCATGAGCCAGCACTGTGCCCTTGTGGCCAAGAAGGCCAATGGCATCCTGGAGTGTATCAGGAGGGGTGGTTGTAGGGCAGAGAGGTTCTCCTCCCCCTCTACTCTGCCCTGGTGAGACCACATCTGGAATATTGTGTCCAGTTCTGGGCCCCTCAGTTCAAGGACAGGGAACTGCTGGAGAGTGTCCAGCACAGAGCCACAAAAATAACTGAGGGAGCGGAACATCTCCCTTATGAGAAGCGGCTGAGGGAGCTGGGTCTCTTTAGCTTAGAGCAGAGGAGACTGAGGGGGGGCCTCATTCATGTTTATGAATTTGTAAAGGGTGAGTGTCAGGAGGAAGGAGCCAGGCTCTTCTCAGTGACAGCCAATGACAGGACAAGGGGCAATGGGAGCAAGCTGGAGCATAGGAGGTTCAATCTGAACATGAGGAAAAGCTTTTTTACTGTGAGGGTTACAGAGCACTGGACCAGGCTGCCCAGAGAGGTTGTGGAGTCTCCTTCTCTGCAGACATTCAAAACCCGCCTGGCCGTGTTCCTGTGCAACCTAGTCTAGGTGATCCTGCTCTGGCAAGGGGGTTGGACTGGATGATCTTTTGAGGTCCCTTCCAACTCTTAATAATCTGTGATCTGTAAAGTGACATCCCATCTTATCATACACATTTTCATGAAGAACATGTATCATCGGTATCACTCTGAATGTCTGCCTTCTTACAGTTTAAATTCAGTTAATATGTTTATGACTGCTAAATATCTCAACTGAAAAATTGCACTGTATCATAAGATACAGCCATACATGTCTTTCTTTAGCTTACATTCTACAGTGTGAAGAGTCAAAATAAATTGCCATAGTAGAATCTTCAAAAAATACCACCGCTTTGGTCTTAATGGTGAAAAAAATACTATAAATATGGATGTATGAAGCATTTGTACCAAAATAAACATAATTTGCTGGCCTTACTACTTTTTTTTTTCTTGTTTGAAATTTGCTGGTTTAAAAAAAATTGCTGTAGATATTTTGCTGTTGTTTAAATATTGAAGGAGTTAATCTTCAAAGGTTAAGTTTTGTTTCTAACCAGTGTTGTCTGCTAAGGTATTCCACTGGAAGAGGAGGAAGAGGAAGTGGAAGATTCCTCTTTGACTGGCAAACTCCGTTCATTAATGTACAAAATCAAAGGTCCACCAAAAGCAGAAAAATTAGAACCTGAAGAAGAAGAAGAGAAATCTCCCAGTAAGTTTTCTTTCCAGAAAAATACTTCCATGCTGTAAGTGTTAAAGGTGTATGCAGTCAACAAACGTGTATCTTCTAATAAAACTTTATAGTAGATTACCTGTTTAAATTCCTTTTGCCTCTTAGAACAATTAGCCTACATACTGAACATCTTAAATACATTGTAAGCAAGAAGGTAAAATGGATGGAATATTCTGGATTCAGGATCCAGGTCAACTCTGGGGTTGAAAATTTGCATATTCTTTACAAAGCAATTGAGAAAGTGAATTATGGCACAATAATGTAGACTCAAGCATTCCAAACTTGAGAAGTTTCCATTTATACATTTGTTTTGTTTAAATGAACAAAATAAAAAGGATCACTTTGACTTATTTCATTTGAAGGTGGTGAATATATACATTCATTAAAAACTAAAAACCTGTTTTATCTCAAGCATCACATACAAGCACATATGTATATCCATACCATGTCCTTTCTGATCATACCCTTTCTGAATTTAAAGAAATGTTCATTCTATTTGACTAATTAAACAGAAGGAACATCTTTATTCTCACATTTGCAAAATCTGTATTCATAAATGCTTGAGTTAAAAGAATTTTCCAGAAGTTATTATTGCTATTTTGTATTCTGTTCTTTGTTTGTACAGATCTCTAACATATGTCTAAAAAATCAGAGGCCAGAGAAGAATACTGTCTAGATATCATCAATTTGCCTGGAATTTTTTCTCTGTAGTTTATAAATCTCATTGCCCTTTATAGTGAACTTTTATGTTGCTTAAATATACATGAAAAGAACAGACTTGATTTAGCAGATTTTTTTTAATGTTCTTTTCTGCAGCAGAATATTTTAAAGGAGGAAGACTGGGATACCTCTGTGTGTTTCCTGAGTAATACTAAGCTATTAACATTTTTTAAAAATAGATATATTTAATTAAAAACACTTGAAAAGTTTGTGTATATATTTTGAAACTAGTGAGATGAGAAACAATTTAATCCACAGACCTGGGAAGAATACATAAGGGAGAATGTGTATTACATCACTGAAAACAGTCCTTTCACCTAGCACAGCTGAATAAGCACAACAGAGAACTGAGGGTATCTGTTCAAACAATACAGTAATTTATTTAAAGGTAATTAGTTTAATGATGTGGAAGAGTAAGCCAATAGATAGTCTTTATTCCTCTGTTTTCAGATCTGTAATGCCCTGTGGCAGTGATCCATAGAACCACAGAATGGCTGAGGCTGGAAGGGACCTCTGAAGGTCATGTGTTTCAACTCCCCTGCTCAAGCAGGGCCACCTAGAACTGATTGCCCAGGACCATGTCCAGATGGCTTTTGAATATCTCCAAGGATGGAGACTTCACAACCTCCTTGGTCAATGTGTGCCAGTGCTCAGCCACCCTCACAGTAAAAGTGTTTCCTTTAGTTCAGATGGACCTCCCCATGTTTCATTGTGTCCCCATTGTCTTTTGTCCTGTCACTGGGCTCTGGAAAGCCTGCCTGTGTTTTCTTTACACCCTCCCTTCAGGTTTTTATGAACATTGATGAGACTGCCACTGAGCCTTCTCTCCTCTAGGCCAAACAGGCCTCTTGGTTGATGCTGAGCAGATAAATTGATGAGCTTTCCTCTTAAAAAGGCCTGACACTACATGTTGCAAGGGTCTGTGGAGGTTGGGTGGAATTGATAACATATATATCCATTTTGTATACTGCATTAAGAGAAAGCTATGCAAAGCTTGACAGATGTTAATCAATGAAAGTTTTTACTCTTGAGCTAAAGTTAGTTCTTGTAAGAAACATAAACATAGTTGAGTCAAGATATTCTACACACAGAAGAATGATGGATAAACTTAGCACTGTAATTCATAGTTTTTGTAATACAGAAAGATGGAAAGTTTATCTTTTCTGTCAAAGAGTAAATGAAAATTACATTTGTTGTTATTTATACACAAATGCCATATGCTTGCCATATTTTATATCTGTCTTGTGATTACTTTACCATGCTCAATGACGTAAAACATGCAGTAAAGGAGACAGAATTTGTTTCAGCAAGATTTCTTCATATTCCTATAGACAAATTCAGAATCATTATGCAGCAAGTATTTGCACATTAGTAGGGTATGATATGTTTTGTTTTATACCTTTATACAGAGGAAATAAAGGAAGTTGGTTTTTTTACTGCATTCAATCAATTTTAATTTGTAAATGCTGCCAGAGCTTATAATAAGGTCTATGTATGTGAACCATTTTTGGTTATCTGAATTGCTGGATTTTCAGAGAAACCAAGCATGTTCATAACCACAGAGGGATGTCTTATATAGCAGCTGGTCATTTCTTTACAGTGCTTTGAAGAATATTATTTAGTTGGTTAACCAATTTTAAGAAATAAGCCATGTGCATTAAGTAGTTGATAACTGCATGCAGTCATTCTAGCAATGGAAAGCTCAAAATAAACTATCGCATGTATTACTGGTGTCCCAAAGATACATTACTGTTAATTAAAGGAAGCACTGAAATAAAAATTGTTTAAAGTATCTTCCTGTAAAGTTTGTTACAGTGTTTAGATCAACTTCTTTGCTACTTGATAGCAAAACAGCTTCTTTGTAAATGAAAGACAGAAAAGTCCAATATCCTGAAGCTATCTCAAATTCTGTCTGCTTCACTTGAGTAGCAATTCGTCATTATTATTTCATCTCTGCAGTATTTCATGTTGCATTTTGAAGCCATATTGTTCTTTTGGCTCTGCTTCCTCTAATTAATTATTTATTGTAGCTGGTTCTGTTACTGGCAGTGAAGGATTAGTAGCAAAACAAAGTGTTCATATTCCTTCCTACTACTACCTCTTCTTAGAGTGCATATGCACACAAACATACCTACATGCACATAAACAGCCTGAAACACTTGAAATAACTAACATTTTATCCTGAGCGGTATTCTTATACATGCACATTCTCATACCCTGACACAGGACAAGCGTCATGGTCTAATTAGACAAGATGTGTTCTGCACTTGCGGTTCCTCTACCACCTGCATGAGCATTTTGTTGAGCCTCTTTGAGCAACTCACCTGACTTTCACTGCCATGTATTACCCTCAGTGAGACTGATGTGTAGTGTGAATCTCAGAAATTTCATGTTTGCTATCATATGTTTATGAGTTTTCCATCCTATTCGTGACTATGGATGATAAGGAATAAGGGAAAAAGCCAAATTCCTCCAGGTCTTCCTTTAGAATATAAATTTTTGCTGAGGTTTCTCATTGCCTTTGTGAATCAAGATTGGGTTTTGACAGCTCCGAGTTTCTGTAACACCACCAAAATATCATGTGCAGAATTATGAAAGTGATTTGAATTTGGTCTTCAAGCCAACAACATTCCTCTTCTGTTTCTACTTTGCTCAGTTTGGCATAGATACTTGTGCAGACCTGGAGCAGTTAATTTCATTTCAGACTTAATAATTTCATCAAGAGATTAGACAGCAATGCTATTTTATAACTCAGGACACCTCTTATAAGATCTACTTGTTCTGCAAACACCAGAGAGGATTTGTCCTGCTGTGAAAGCATATTTTGGTCTGTTTAGTTTGATACTAGGTTGTAAATACATTAAATCTTATCATAATCTCACGTGCTGCATGAAAAAGGATTTTATTCTCCAGTGACTCATCTCTTAGCGTTTGCTTTCTCCTTAATGGTAGCAGGACCTACTCAGTATCTGGGAAGTATCATTTCTTCTTCGGGCTTCATGCAGATTCTGTTGTCATGATCAGGAAGAATTCACTTCTAAAGCCTCAGGGCACACAATGTTTGGTCCTTGAAACAGAGCAGTTTACATGAGCTTTAAGTCACAAGAAATATAGGTTGGACAAGTGATTCTACAGCATTTGTTTTTCTAGAAATTTCAGAAAATCTCTTCAGGCTTGGGCTTCTCCTTGGAGTGATGTATAGTGCAAATATACATATGGATGAAGTAATTCAAAGGACAGTAAAAAATTATATATTTATTTCATCTCATCTACTTGACTGTAGCTGGAGGCTGTGAGATATATATTCCATGTATGGACTTTCCCTTTACCTCCCAAGGAATCTGATATTCAGACAGGGAAAGGAAACAGATGCCTGAGGTTCCCTGATTCTCTTGTATGCATGAAGAGGGGTGGTGGTGAGCACGGCGTGTACCTACTGCCAGGGCTTAAAGTCTCTGGCCTCTGGTCATACATACTCACAGTGTGAATATTCATAGGAAAGAACTATTTTTTACAAAGAAATATTCCTTTCCTCTAAGCATGTGTTCATATCTACTCACAAATTGACTTTTATCTTAGGAGAGAAATGACAGTAATTTAAACTAGTGTTAATGATGAGTTAGTAAAATTTGTTTTAAAAAACAAACTAGAACTCAGAGAATAAATGTATTGAGACAATAAATTAGTGTTAATTGTGATGATAGGACTTTTGTAATTTGTCACAATTTAGATAAGGCATATATATGTGGGTCATCACGCAGTCTTGAAAGTTAAGGCGCTGCGATTTCTTGTTAAAACTTAAAATTTGAAAAAACATTAGCAACTGTTTTAGCTGGTTAATGATGTCACCATGCCCCGTATTCACGTTGCTCCAGGCTTCTGTTATGGGTTAATCTGTTAATCTGTTACAGGACTACCCTTCATCTCCTTCCCCAGGTCAGAGGCTTATGGTGTGATAAAGGGCTTAGTACCACTTACATACAAGAAATGGCAAATACTTTGTTTAAGATAGTGAGTGATACATCTAGTCTTTCGTTTTTCTGCAAGAAATTGAAAGGAGATCAATTATCTTGTTCATGCATTTTGAGAATAGAAACTAAGGCTGTCAGGCTCACTTAAATATGGCTTTTCAGATGCCTCTAATTGTATCTGCTGTTATAGTATAAATCTTTCATGTAGGACCATAGATTCTGAAGGTATACTTTTGATTACTGGTCCTAGAACAGAAATCCAGAAATAGAATTTACTGGCTTGAATGAATGCCCTAATTCAGTTTCCATGTTAAAACAATGAACCATGGATCTTTCAAAGGGATCTTAGCGTGGATATATGGGAATGTCTGTGTGAAAAGGTTACGTCTCTGTTGATAATATATCCACTGCATATTGAAGAAAAAAAGAGATGCAACTGTAGCATTCAGTTGAAGAATCATAGCTTGTGTCCTTTGAGGCTTTGTTACTTAGAGTGCTACTTACACTGAAACCACAGAATGTTAACTTATTAGCTGTTACTTTCAATGGACTTCCCACTGACTGCTCCATTTTATTTGTTGCCTTTTTTAAAATCGTTGGTTACAGAACATTTGGTTGCAGTACAGTGTACTTGTGATTTATTAGCAGTCAAAAAGAATATCAGACTATTGCTGACTGTTATTGAGATCATGCTGAAGTCAACATGTTTGATTATTTCTCATCTATTCCCATCTTTTGGCTGAGTTGCAAGGAGATGCTTTTCCTCAAGTGAAACAAACACAGCAGCTTCTCCATTTCAGTAGACGGCAAAAGGGGGTAGAAAGGATTAGAGTGGAGGAAACAGCAGATCGCTGTCACAATACATCTGATTAGAAAAAGATTTTTTTCTGAACCTGAACTAAGATGCACAGAAAGCTTAACAGCAGCCTAGAAATAATTATATTCTTATTTCCTGAGGTTTTTAACTCTTAATGCCTCTTAAAGGATTATAAATAAAGCAACTGTCGAATTTTACAAGTGTTTCTGGCTTTCCTCTTCACAGTTCGGCTAGAAGTCCTGAGAGCGTACTGCTGTGCTTAGATGTGGGCGAATATATGTAAGTGGCTGGGAGTGGTGATTTTAGAAGTCTCTAGTTTTAAGCAGTAGAAACTGGACTGCAAAGTTCTGTATTTTTAAGAAATATTCAGATAAGAAATTAATCCTGGTAATGAGCCTTATACACTCAGAGCCAGAAGCACTAAGCAGACTTCTGGAAAGTTTTGGAATAGTATGATGGGTAAGACAGGCTGTAATGATTCAGATCCATCCAATCCAATACCTTGTGTGACCACAAAGTCAAACAGTGACCACAAATGGTTATGTAGGGACAAAAAAGAACAAAACAATCAAATACAATGCTTACAACTTTTATGCTGTCCCAGTCTGCAGTTATCTCCAGCTCAGGAGATTTCCTGAGTACAAAGAGTTTAGCTTCTTACATCCCCGTTGTACCTTTCTGATAGATATTTCTGTAGTCTCTACTTGAGTAAATGTGAAATTTTAGCATCTGCCGCATTTTTGGCAGGGAGTTTCAGGGTTCTGTCATCCGTTATGTGAAGAAACACCTTTCTTTTTGGCTTATCTCCTGCCTTGTGAATGGACTTCATTTCATGGCCTCTTCTTGTGTTGTATGAAAAGGTGTGACTGAACTATGGATTAACAGAATGGCATAATGTATTTTGCTTTAACCTTTCCTTTAATAATAAATCCTGGCTTCTGATTTGATCTTTTTGACTGTCAGTGAATTTGAGTTGATACAGGTAAGTGAGTTGAAGTTTTTATAGGTTGATCAGGGAGCTCTTCTTCTTAGAGGTGTTCAAAAACCATCTAGACATAGTCCTGGACAACTGGCTTTAGGTGGCCCTGTTTGAGCATGGGGATTAGGCCAGATGACCTCCAGAGGTCCCTTCTAACCTCTACTATTCTGAGATTTTCATGGATCTATCTGCTAGATCTTATCTCTGTTAAAATCTCATCGATCTATTTATAAGTGAGGACTATATTTTCCTAACTAATTTTGTTTACAGTGACTTTATTTAAAGTTATTTTTATCACCATTTTATTGCCCTTTTTTGTTCCTTTAAGTTCAGCAATTTTTTTCAACACTCATATTTGATATCCTTTGTAACTTTGTGTCATCAAACTTGTTTGCGTCTGCTTATCCACTGCTCAGGTCTTTCAGGGAAGAAAGGTGCTTAACATCACAGAACACAGCACAAATACATGTAGAACTTCACTGCTGTTTCTTCCTCTTTGTGAGTGCTACCATTTAGTTCTACCCTCTGCTTCTTATATTTTGACCAAAAATTCATTCATGCAAGGACACGGCTAATTGATTTCTTCAAGGTTATTCGCCATACTGCCTTGAGTCAATGCAAACAATATTTTTATGAAAAATTTATATTTGGAATTAATCATATGGTATGTTTCCTTATCAAACAAAAAATCCCAAATATCACATTATTTTGAAAATATTATTCCTTTCAAACAAAAAAATGTCTATATTTCTGACAGTACTAAGGAAATGAGGAACTAGATTTGTGACACAAAAAGGCAAAAATCTGTGCATTTTTTGTCCTTTAGCATTGTGAGAGTGGCCATCACCTGAGCTATCAAAGATGTAACATATTTGCACAGGAAGAAACCTTATAAATCCTCCTTGAGTTTAGCACTTAAGGTTTTTCTTTATCTCATGCTTATCTCCTCCTCACCCATTTAGAAAGCCAGAGTAAGTAATTATATTCTTTAATAGGTCATTGACTCTCTGGTGGAAGTTTGTTATACTGATGTCACCAGAAATCAGTGACACTCAATGTATTGTAAGGTTATGGAAAATTATTACTCATTCTAGGAAGGAGGAGGTTAGTGCAAGAATCAGAGAAGAGGAGAATGCCTTGTTGCACTGAAAGAAGAAATTGTTTTGGTTGAATAAAGATATATAGTGTTTTGGAACAAAGCTTGTTTAATGTTTTAGTTCATCATATGCTCCGGAGAATAGGGCTGTCTTAATGAAATGCAGACTCTGTCCCCACAGAAAAGAGTCTGTTTATTGAACATAATCTGAGAATTAATGATGGTTTTCTGCAAATATATCATTAAGTAAACTGTAAGGGAAATAGCAAATGAAAGAATAGTGTAGACACAAAAATAAATGTATATATGGTAAATATAAGCACGTTTGTGCTGAAAATTGGGTGAGGTCAGTTCTTACCATTGGAAGAACTTTGAGAAAGTCAAGAGGTAACTTTACTCGAAATAGAAGAAAGAAACGCATTGTTTAAAGAGAAGATGATTATTCATGTTCTACTTGATAACAACAATGAATATTCGGAACAAGCACTGGAACATGTGTTTAATTTTCAGTTAAATTTTCTAAACTCTGGGCTCAGAAAAATTGTTTTCAGCATCACTGAATGTGTAATGTATACAACAGAACTGCTTCAAGCAATATGCATTGTGTAGTTCCAAACAATACAATTCTTTTAGAAAGTGTCTTCCCAAGTGACAGTGACTTTCCCCAAACAGATGGGAAATACAGATTAAATTCCCCTGTCCTAAGTCAGTTTGCAGCACCTACTCCTTAGTATGTTTGCATCATTGTACAATTATGAAATGTTTCCAGGTAGGTCATCTTTTTGAAGACAATGTAGATCCTTTGTTTGAACAACAGAATAGCTAAATATTCATCAAGTGAACGAGCAGCAAAAGCCGCTCAAGCCACCCTAACTAGGCCCTGAATTGGATATTTGATTTAAGAAGGCATATATCTCACCCTCCTTTCTGGCAGTTTTGTAAGTTTGGAACAGATTTTATTTCCTCCTCTTCCCTGGCAAGCTTGATTGGCAAGCTGAGCTCCCATTCATGAATATTTCTGTTGCAATTGAACTCATACTTGTCAGTCAATAAACTGTGTACTGAAAACTTAACTACCAATTTCTGTATTTCAAATCTGAGCTGATGATCATAAAAAATATGTGTCTTTGGTGTGATAAAATTAGATCTCAGTCATTCCTAATGAAATGGTGTTTGTGCTGCATTTAGTGTTATTTTGTAATGTTGATGTAGAAATGAAGGATAAATTAACAGTTCACATGTGGTATTTAACTTGTAAATTAAAGGATGATTCTTAGAGTCATGATAAAATAAGAAGTTTTCATTGCCAACAAAGCTAGTATTGACTGGAACACTAAGTAGACTTTTATTTTCAGTCTCGCAAGAGCATCACACTTACCTTGAAAGATCCTGTTCAGCCTTCTTATGTTCTTTTACTGTCTAACAGCTGCCTCATTGTCTACTGTTTACTGATATTTTACTATAATACATGGTTTTTTACAGTTTTTATTGTGGTAATACCTAGTAACTTTTTGTGTATCTTATTCTTTTAGCTACACTAAAAGAACTCATATCCCAGACTATGGTGCGCTGGTCCCAGGAAGATCAGATTCAAGACCCAGAATTAGTTCGGATTATGTACACCCTCCTTCGTAGGCAATATGACAGCATTGGTGAGCTCCTGCAAGCTCTGAGGAAAGCATACACTATTAGTGCTGCCTCTGTGAAGGATACCATTAATCTGCTTGCAGCACTGGGTCAGATACGCTCACTTCTCAGTGTCAGGATGGGAAAAGAAGAGGAATTGCTAATGATTAATGGATTAGGGTATGGATTTGACATAATTTTATTTTTCATTTTGTGTAACTCTTTTTCTTATATTAGTAAATAATCCATTTTAGATCCTGGATGAAAATTACGGCTGTACTAAAATGCAAATATATACCAGAAATTTTCATTTTCACAGATATTTCCCAGGTGACTCCAGTTGACCTCTCTAGCAGTATCAAATGTGTCAAAGTTTGCTTGAACAAAGGTATTTCATCTAAAGGAAATGGTCTCCTTTTACTTTAGTTAAGCCTAATGCTTAAAGCCCTGTCAAAGTACCTTTTTAGCAGCTCTGAAGAGAACAAATAATTTTTATTAGTGTCAATACTACACAACTTTCCCAAACTTAAAGGTTATATTATATTTCATGCATGAGTGAATAAACTTGCTGGTGTCTTTTAATGGGAAAGTTTGTGCAAGCAGTTAGGTAAAACCAGCAAAGTGGTGTGATCTGAAATATAACAAACTGGTTAATATTTATTATGTCATCATCAGTGGCAACTTCAAGTATTTGAACACAAAAGACTGCTTATTTTATCCTTTTTAACATTAGAATTATAAGAAATTGCCTTTACGTAATGCCTGATGATGTGAGAATGGTTTTTTTGTGTCTTTGCTATGAAATTACTTCTGTTTACCTGCATGGTTATTACTTCTCTTATGTGAATAATTGCCAGATTAGGCCATTTAATATTGGAAGGAAAAAAAAATACAGAAAATTAATTACTCCAATTAAAATGATGTACTTAAAAAGAGAGAAAATGGTAGTATGATTACCTGAGAACTTTGTTTATTTGTCCTTCATCAAGAATATTGAACATTTTCTCTCCTTTACAACAGCTGTAAGGAACTTTCGTTATTCTTACTATTTCACTGTAAAAATTGTATTGTTTTTGTAAAAGTTGCAACTTTTACTAACCTTTTCAGGTGAATTGAGCATGTCATGGTAACTACTCGCTAGTATGTGACAGTGTTACCTAATTTGTCCCTGATGCTGAGTTTGTAAAGTTGCTGAGAATTCAAGGAGGGATAAAGGGATAAAATGTTCTGTCTAAACATTGTGTATGTGTGGCCTCCTTCCCAAAGGTGCTGTAGTATGAGTCATCCTCCATTCCCAGTTTTCTGTATTTCAGGCATGATGTCTGTTATTTGCCATTTGTTTTTAACAGGTTGTCCTAAAATCTTAGGAATCCCTGAATTCCCTATTGAAAGACACAAATTCTGTTCTGGATTATGAAATGAATACTGCGAATTGTGAAATCTGATGAAAGGATGGTGGGCAGAGTGAAAATATTAAAATATTCCTATTTAACAGGACTGTATGTCATTTTACATCTTCTGACAGATGGTCTTAATTTTGGCAATATTGATGAAACACATTTAACAGATAACCTTGAATATTAAGTCTATTTGTTGTCTTCTCCTTTGTGAACTGAGAAAATCAATTAAAGGGTGTTGCTACAGAGGCAAGAGATATAGATTTCTTGATCCCCATCCTCTACTTATAACAGAATATGTTATTTTTCACTTCAATCGTCACAGAATACATAGCAGAACAGATAATAAGAGCAATTCAAAGATGAAGAAGTGCCATTTTGAAGGAATTTAAAAGTTTAAGTTCTTATAGTATAGAAAACATGAAAATTAGAGGAATGACAGCATATTTAAATGCGAACTATTTAGTTATCCAATGTTTTTGTATTATTCTGAAATTTGAAGTATTTAAAATTATGTTATTATAGTGAATGCATATTTCTGAAATCTCTAATAATGCATCATTGATTTAAGTTAAAATGTTGTTTCTTAGAAACACATTGTTGCCTTTTTTTCATTTTAGGGATATTATGAACAACAAGGTGTTTTATCAGCACCCTAACTTAATGAGAGTCTTGGGCATGCATGAGACCGTTATGGATGTGATGGTGAATGTGCTTGGAGGAGATAAATCTCAGGTAATTTCACCATAATTTTATTGTATATTTTGCATTTTGAACCTTTCCAAAAGTATTCTAGGATGTTTAAGAAACATCTGAAGAAAAATAGATCTCCCTCATGTAAGATAGGTTTACTTGTCCAAATGGAAATACTGATTAATGTTAAAAATAGAACAGTTTTTATAACACTAGAGTGAGAAACACAGCATTCTACGGCTTCATTTTTAAAAAGTGAAAGAAAGGTTACAGGTCTTTCATCTGTCTTCCAATAGGTCTTTAAAAGGTTTGTTCTCATTTTAAATAAAAAATATGTTAGCTGCATTTATGTGAGGTGTAGCTCTGCTAGGAAAATATATCTCTTCCTCTTAGGTAAAGTGTTATTAGCAACAAACTATAGTAAGAGAATTAATCTTAGCAACAAACTATAGTAAGAGGAGTAATCAACTTAATTTTGAATTATCAAATTCAATTACTTGAACTGAGCAACAAATTTCTTTCAGTGTTGTATATTCTCATTTTTTAGTGTTATACTTTAGTTTAAAGGCAGAGCAGCATGAATTTTGAGAAGCTTAACTGGCTACTGAAGAAAGTCAGAAGTGAAGTGGGCTTGTCTTCTTTCTTCTCTTTGCTTATGCCTGATGTTTTTATCCTATTGCCGCCCTCCCTGCTTATCTTGTTTTCTTTTGCCTGGCCCTCATTCTTCTTGTGTATTTGGAACAACTTTCAGCCCAGTTTACTACCATGTGCTTACTTTGTCTTTGGCAGCTTTTCATTACACAAATGCCTTCTGTGTGCAGCTACACCCCTCTTCCTTTGTCTCCTTGGTCACATAGCTCGTATACTTCTGTAAAATGTTTACTCATCATGACTGGCTATACCACACTGTGTTGCAAGGTATTCACGTGCTGGTTTTAGTTACTCTGTTTTAATATGCTCACATTTGAGTTCAAGGCAAGCTGTAATTAATTATAAGATGATTAAGACATTGCAAAGCTATAGGTGTCACAACCCTCTGCGTTTGCTGCAATGTTTAAATATAGTCAAAGGTGACCAAAAAAACCCAAAGCAAACAAAAAAAAACCAACCACCCCACAGTACTTTCTAATTCTATTTAAAAGGTTTTCATAGAATATTTTAGTAACACAGAGCTACAAAAATACTTTATAGAAAGTACCACAATATCCTTCAAAGAGAATGCACACCTAGAAAATTACTTGGTAACGTGGTGTTGCAGCATTTGGTGTGTCTGGCCACCCAAAATGTTCTATATTGTTTCTTTCTGTATGAAGTGCATGAAGAGAGTTAGGTACCTCAGAGGGAACCCAAAGCCTCACCTACTGAGCTGGAACTGGCATAGGAATAGAAATGTTATGAAGAAGTATGGACAAGAAATAGGGCGTGTTTGGAATTTGATGTTTCCCAGATTGTCGTGCCTAATTTTCTCCTTAAGTGCGGAAACTTCCAGATACTCATGATTCAGAACCCATAATTTTTTCACACAGTCACAGGGCTACAGTCATGTTATAAAATAACACAGCAAGGCTTATTGACAAGGAGTTTTGCACACCATTAGCACAGATTTTAGCCCTTGCAGTGGGGAGATATTGCAGAACAAACTATTGGGCGGGGAACTGTACAGGCAGAGAAGGGTTGCTTTTGAGTTCTAAGCCTGAACTGCAACCTTGCAGGGAGAGAAATTACTGCTTTTAAAATGATTGTTGTCTGCTGTCGGTTGATCTTCTGCCATCATGCTTAACTTCTAATCTGGCAGAGAAGTCTCATATGAAAGGTTGACTCTAGGTAGAACCACTGGGCTCTAATCTGGAAAAGGTATATGTTTGTACATCCTGGGGATCTTTCACTCTGCCAGATAAGGTATTCTTCTGAATAAAAAGGACTAGGGTCAGAAACAGTGAGCATGCCTTGGTCAGCTATAGTTTTATATACTCATCTGAAATTCTCTGTGAGTTTGTCCAGTGAGTCACTTATATACACTTCAACTATCGTGGTGGCATCAGACACTAGAACACTGCTTTTTCTGCTCTCAGGCAAGTTCCTCATGGCTAGATTGTTAGCATGTTCCCTTTTGTTTTCTCTTTCCAGCTTCAGGGACATTTCTTTCTGTTCAGTGTTACAGCTTCAAGACATGGACAGAACAGCCATGTAGTCTCTGGTTTAGGGATTGGGCACTTTTCTATGTTGTGGCAGCAGTTGGTTTAAGCTAGATCTCCAGCTTGGATTAAGTGATTTTATCACGAGGCTGTATTAAGACGTAGTGAGAATGTCACAGCTCACACTTCTCTGAAGGAACTGTGAGAAGGTAGAAATTTATCAGTTCAAACTGAAGAAAATTTATGCCAGCTTCTTTCCAGCTGTGCTACTAATACATGCTTCAGAAACAGATGAAGAGATCTGTGGAATATAGTGTGGCTGAAGGTATCTCAGTACCTTAGAAGTACTTTGCTAGTACTGGCTAGCAGAACCCTGGAAAGGTACTTCAGTGGTAAAACCTATATCTCATAAAATACTTGGCAAGCTTTCAGCATTTCCATCACAGTTAGATTTTGGTGTGTATCTTAATGCCTAAAATAGATAAAGACCGTGTCTTTAGATCTTATAATTTTGGAATCTTAACATCATGTGGGTGTCTGGTGTTGGTTGTTCATTCATTTTAAGACAATCCTGAGCAACACCCTTTTTGGCTGTCAGAATTGAGTAGTTCTACTTTAAAATTGTTTCTTACTGACTGAAAGCTTTGAATTTCCATATTCATACATATTCCTGTTAAAAATGAGGAATTTCTAAAATTACAATTTTTAACAGCATTGCTGTTAATGTAATTTTCTGAACTACATTGTCACACAGTCTATTAAAATACCTGTAAATATGGGAGGTGGAAGCTCCCATGTGGAATGTTACCTTGAATGAATGAATGTTTTGAATGAATGTTAACCTGCATTTAAGAACAGAAATCATATGTAATGCCGCTTGTACATAATAGCTCCTTCATGACTGAAATAGACAAACGAGCCACATATGTTAGCAAAAAAACTGTGTCAAAGTAGTTACATAGCAAAGTAATTACAGTTAACCAAGTCTCTGGATATTATGAAGTGTGCCTGATGTCTTGAAAAGATAATACATATTGCATAGCTTTTCATGACGCAATCACTTTGAGATTATTGCCTCATTAACAGAAAAGGCTGCACTTTTTAGAATGGATTAGAGTTGTGTTGTAAAGAAGGCAACTTTTATTAGACTTCATTGTAATAAAGTATAAGCAATATTATTTATAGTTGAAAGGTGTTAAGTGAAGCAGGCAGGATATCATAAGAAAAAATAGCATGCTATTGTTATTAACATGCTCAGATATCACCTTGGATGTTATAGAATATAAATACAAAATATATAGAACACGTTCCTGTTTGTGTCTAAAGGGTGCTAGTCCTTATTATTTAAAAAAGAATTCTTCATGCTCATGAACTTTCTCATTAATTATGAGAATAATTATCCTTAGGACATAGATCTGCAGCTGAACTTGGCATTTTTTAAAAAGTGCTATATAATGGTAAACTCAATAAATCAGATAGAAAAACCTTTGAACAAGCATCAGAAATCTGTCCCACGGTTTCTGATCTTATTCTTTCATCCCCTTTCAGTAAAATCCAAGAATGGCCTAACTTGTTCATCTCAGAAGATGTTATGACTAATTTCAATTTGTGAAACATTCTTTCATGAGTGCTACAGATGATCCTTGCACACAATGTGCAGCAAATAAAGTGTTGCATTTTTTTGTTTGGTTTTGGTTTTTAAAACAATGGATAGTTAATGCAGTTTAATGTTTTGATTTATCTTATTGGACCTATGCATTGAACAACATAGGAGTCTTGTAGAAGTGTTTTATGTGCAGACTGTATATTCTTACTGTAGTATGGGAGGATAAACTAAGATTCTTGAATATTCTTTATTCTGCTGTGACCTAATATTGAGTGTTGAACTTGTTATCATAATGCTGTGAAGATAGTTTTTGTATGACTGCATTTGCTAGTCAGAAAATTGCTTTGATGAGAATTATTTATCAGGTTTTTTTCCCTTATATGTCCTCTTATAGTCCTTTGCAAAATTATTTTTCAACATTTGAAACCCAATGGCCTAATGAATACAAAATTTAAAAGGAAATACATGTCCTTTCTTAAGTTAGAAGCAAACCAACTGTCAGCTTCTTATCACCTTGGTAACTTCACTATACCTTCCTTGTTAGGACTGCAGGAAGATGAATTGGAACAGATTGGAAATTAATATATTTCTCTGCTTTGTCAACTTTCCTCTTCAGCAGATCGTTTTTCCTAAGATGGTAGCAAGCTGCTGTCGATTCCTATGCTACTTCTGCCGAATTAGTCGTCAAAACCAAAAGGCCATGTTTGAGCATCTTAGTTACTTACTGGAAAACAGCAGTGTTGGACTGGGTACGTTGTGTAGCTGTTAACAGCTAAAAGCAAGACCTGGAGGAAATGTGATATCACAAGACTTGTATCTAACGTGTATAGCAAGTTGAAGCATGTGATGAAGCCTTTCTGAAGCTTAAAGTCCTTTGTGGTTTCACTCTCTGTTTTTTTAATTTTCCTTTCATCCTTATGTGTCTGTGAATTACATTAGAAACAGAATAGTCTAAATCTGTGTTTGTAAATACCTTGAAAAATTTAGGATTAAATCCATACAGTTTGACATTTTTTGCATTCAGAATAGTTGCAATTGGAAATCTAAGATTGAATTAACTCTTCACGTTGCTTGCTTGTTTCACTTGCTTTCATTTCCTTTCCTTCTAACTGAATGTAAGTTTTTTAATGTGTGTTCGTTAGATTTTTGTAACACAAGGAAATTGTCTTGGCTGGATAGATAGCTATATTAATAAGGTATAGCAAAGCAAGATAGTGTGTGTTTCACAGTACTTCAGCTGTTCATAGTCACCATTTCGATGCCTGCATTTGCCCATATTAAACACAGAAAATGGGATAAGACAAAAGAAAACAGGTAACATTGAAGCTTGGAATTGTCTCTTTCAGCTGAATATAGGCATATTTTAAAATCTTGAACTGATAGGGTAGTGCAGAACTACACAGTTAACATGTTGCTCTGCTAAAGAAATGCTATTTCTCTGATTTGCTATGTTGTTCATACTGATTTCTTCACCTGAATTTAAAACTTCTGTGGTTCAGTATGTTTACAGATATGGATGTAAAGTCAGAAAAAAAAAATCAGTGTTTAATATTGTTTAAAACTGTTAACCATGTTCTTCATTGAAGAACAGCCCTACGACATACAACAGTGTTCTACATACCAGTGTGATTGCTGCCCTCTGCTGCATGACTGTGATTGCTGCAAACTGAATTTAATTGCTGTGTATTAACTTTCTTCTGCAGCATTTCCTTCAATGAGAGGGTCGACACCTCTAGATGTTGCAGCAGCCTCTGTAATGGACAACAATGAGCTTGCACTAGCATTGGAGGAGCCAGATCTCGATAAGGTAAGTGATGACTCTGAAGTATTTACCTATTTGTTAAATAGTGTACTTGTGCTAGAAGGGAAAAGGGCAGGTTTGAGCATAGTAATTTTAGGATATTACCTCCTTGGAAATACTTGCTCTAGGTATGTGCTGTCTCAAGCTAAGAATGACCCAGGAGTATTTTCCCTGATTTTGCTTTAAACTTAGTGGAAATCACAGCAAGAGAGATTTATTTTCGTCTTCTGCATCCTTTCACTATTGTTGTCAGGTAGAAAGGATTACAAGAAAAAAGATGTGAAACAGGAGAAAGGCATATCAAGAAACCTTGAGAATGAGCAAATCTGAGAGTTAAGAGGAGAATGTGAAGAAAGCAAGCAGATCTTTTGGCTTAAGTAAATCACAGAGATCAGTGGGGAAGGAGGTAAAAGCTAAGAGAATGGAAGAAAAGGATTTTAAGGGTAGTTGCAGTACAAAACCGAATCCACGACTCAGGTCATTGGCAATGGTTAGGAATAAAGGGAAATGTGAGGAGAGGCAGAATAAACTAGAAATGGTGGGTATAAAGATACAAAAAATCGCATGAAAGTTCTTGGTTTGTCCAGGAAGGAAAACAGATCAAGAGATGGAAGATGGATGCACAATCAGATGAGGAGGAAAGCAGGGAAATGATGCGATGTGTTCTGTGGGGAACAGAAAGAAGGCAGGGTTTAATATAGATGGAGGGGAACAGTTAAGTACCTAAATGATAGCTTAACAGAGGGAAAGCCTCTGTGAAGTATGGAAGAACCCTGTGATGAGAGTAGAAGTAGTTGTGGGGGTGTTTGTGATCAACATATGCTGTGGGAGAAGAAAAGCTGGGAAATGATAAAAAATAAATAACTATGACTTTGAATGTGACATACGTGCCCTCCTCAGAGTGATACAGTGTCTGTGTGACTAAAGTTTGTACCCATAAAGCCTGTGTTCAAAGCAAATAAATTACAAATAGACAACTTTTGAACTTTTGATGTTGCAAATTTTATCTCTTTTTACTGCAAATGTGTGAATATGTGGAAGGTAGGGGATTGCACAAGGAAAGTATCCCATGGCCTGATGAAATGCTGTAGTAAACTGTAGTAAACTTAAAATTAATGTGGTTTGGTGGTAGCATTATAAACTCTGAAAAGAGATGGAGAAGTGATTTAGTCTACAGATTTTCTCACGTTCTATATGAGCTGCATCTCTAGCGTCCTACAAGTGTATATTCACCCATATCTTCTGAATGGATACTAGAAAACTATCGAGTCCTGTTAGGAATTGCATACTTTTTCCATGGAGTAACTTCCTTACTGCGCACTGTAGTAAGCAAATTTTTCACATCAGCCCCTTTTTCCTCTGTTGCAGCCTCTTGGAAGCAACTTGTATACTGTATCGGCAGAGGTGTAATTCTTCTTCCCGAATTCACAAGTCATTTGTCTCTTAGGGCATCAGATAATGAATAAATATGATCTCATGGATGGGGGAATTGCTATAGAGCGCTTAAGCAGAATAACATATATCCCTTTTGCAAATAGAAAACCTATTTCCCTTTTGCCACCTGCTTTTGGCTGCCTTCCATTGTAAGAAATTCTAATTTGCACCTCTAGTTACAGGTTCATAAAAGGTTCTTAATGTTCATTATGTATTTCAAAATATATATAAGTCCTATAATCTTCACAGAATCACAGAATGGTAGGGTTTGGAAGGGACCTCTGAAGATCATCTAATCCACCCTCCTCCTAGATCGGGATCACCTAGAGAGGATCACACAGGAACTCGTCCAGGCGAGTTTTGAATGTCTCCGGAGAAGGAGACTCCACAACCTTTCTAGGCATTCTGTTCCAGTGCTCTGGTACCCTTACAGTAAAGAAGAATTTCCTTATGTTTAAGTTGAACATCCTGTGTACTAGTTTGAGACCATTGCCTCTTTTCCTGTTGCTGGGTACAACCAAGAAAAGTCTTGTCCCATCCTCCTGACACCCACCCTTTAGATATTTATAAGCATTAAAAAGATCCCCTTTTCACCTCAGTCTTTATGCACATGATATTAGGAAGCAAAAAAATTAAAACAAAAGTTAAAAACAAAAAAAAATTACATACAGTAATCTGCAAATTTCCTCTTAAATGATTGAGAAATCATTTTGTACATGTTTCAGAAATTCAGTTTACTCTAATTAATGAAATTTGTCATCATTTATCAAACATTTATATTATTTAAAGATATTCCTCTTGATGCTATATGCTGTGTTAAGAATTTATATATTACCAAAAATTCTAATCTTTTTGGTTAACAGTCTTCTGAAAAATGTAATTGGTTAAATATCTATTAAAATTGGAATTACAGGAAATAAACTTCTGATGCAATATTTATATTGCTATTGTAGTAAATTACCCATACATGTTTATTGGTGTGATTTTATAGTTGTCAAACAGTATTTTAACTGTTCTTTATATTCTGTAAAAATAAAAGATCTGAATTCCACAATATTTTATTCTACTTTTCACATTCCACATTTGTTCATGTTGTTGTACTGATGTCATCATATATAATTAGCTAACTTGAAATAGAGTACTTGACTTTTTCGCCATCATCAAAAACAAGGACAAGAAACTAAGACTGATGCAATAGTGAGCTATGTTGGTAGTTTCTCAGGTGAAACTCTTACTATATAAAAACCATGTTGTTAAAATAACTACTATGTTCATTTTGTTTCATTCTTATTTTTAGAAATTTATTTCTAAACACATGAATAAGTGATTGCTTTTGTATTGTAGGTTGTTACCTACCTGGCGGGTTGTGGCCTGCAGAGTTGTCCAGTATTGCTGGCTAAAGGATATCCAGACATTGGATGGAATCCAATAGAGGGTGAACGTTACCTGTCATTCTTAAGATTCGCAGTTTTTGTTAACAGTAAGTGTAATTTCTTGGGATCCAAATTCCATCAAGAAGTTTTCTTAAGATTACTTTTCTAACCATAACTATGTGTTAATGGATGAAGAGAGGTTTACACATACTGTTCTCATTACAAATGCGTTATTGGTATATGTTGCTTATTGTAATTTTTTGAATCTTTATGTTTAGTTGCATTTTTTCCTTACTCTTCTTGCAACTTGCATAATTTAATAGAGTACCAGGTTAAGGTAGCAAAGCATGTTAGGAAGACCAATCATAAACCTAACATTGCCAAGTCCACCAGTAAAACATGTCCCTAAGGGCCACAACTACACATCTCTTAAATTCCTCCAGTGACAGTGACAACCACTTCCCTGGGCAGCCTGTTCCAGTGCTTGGTAACTCTTTCTTTGAAGAATATTTTCCTAATATCCAGTCTAAACATTCCCTGGTGCAACTTGAGGCTGTTTCCTCTCATCCTATGTTCCATATCAAGATCATACTGGCGTTTTACATGGGAAAAATACAGGACTGAAATGTTTAAAGTTTAGCTGCCTCTTCTAGAATCAGTCAGTCCCAGTTATCTCACCTGCCGTTGACTTCCATTGACTCTGATTTCCTGATAGCATCACTGCTGCTCTCAACTAAACCACAGTTTCTAATCCTACTTTTTTGGTGGCTGCTAAAGCTGCAAAATTCAGTTTAATATAAACTTGCTATTTGTGTTTCCGTACTGGTTTCATATTGTGGTTTGCTTGTAAAATATAGATACTGATGATCCAAGCTACTGACATACCAGTGACTGTGAACTGTTTATTTTCCTGTAATTTGTTTTCTTCCTACATACCCCATTAATTTCATCTCTTTCTACAGTATGTCAGTATTCTTATAAGGTAGCCACTGAATTTCTAAGTAGTTGCATTTAACCATAAGCTGAGCTTTTGACTCAATTATTATTCCTATCATGCTTCCATGTGCCACTAGCTGCAGTCCCTGCAGCAGTTAGTTACATACCAAAAATTAATTTATATGAAGGTTTTTTTCCTAATGACTTTTATTCAGCAATGATCTAGTTCAACCTAAATAACAACCTGCCTGCCTTTACTGAATTTATACAATAGTTAAACCCATTCTTTTCCCTTTTCAAATATATTTTTCCACACAAGGCTATTATGAACAGGTTCGTTTTAGGCAACCCATGACCTTTAAAGATGATTTTAATGTGATTTTTGAATATAGCTAGGATGAAGTATTCCATTCAGGCTTTTAAATTACAAGCAGAAGATTTAATGAATATTTAAACATGAAGTAGAAAGAATAGGAGATTTTACTCTAAATATATTTGACCTAAAATGCAATTTGTTATTCTTTAGTTGTATTGAGAAGATTGAACTTTGAGATGAGTTTTCTACTGCTGAAGTACTTAGGACATAATATTAAGCAATATTCCTTGCTTCAGTTGGCCCATTAGAAATCAAATAACTCTCACACCATGTATTAGGTCTGGCTAGGATGAAGTTAACTTTCTTCATAGCAACCCATATAGTGCTGTACTTTTCATTTATGGCTAGAACAGTGTTGATAACACACCAGTGTTTTGACTGTTGCTGAGCAGTGCTGGTGCAGCATGAAGGCTTTCTCATTTGTCTTTTTTTCCCCACTCTACCCCTTTCTTTCCTTCCCCATTAAGTACATTCAGGGTGGGCAAGAGGTTAGGAGGGGACACAGGTGGGACAGCTGACTCAGACTCACCAAAGGGATGTTCCATACCATGGCATTGTGCTCAGCAATGAAAACTCAAGGAAAGGAGGGGGAAGAGGGGGACATTTGTGGTTATGGGGCTTGTCCTCCCAAGCAACAGTTACACATGCTGAGGCTCTGCTTTCTAGGAACTGGCTAAACATCTGCTTGGGAAGCAGTGAATTAATTTTTCTTTTTGCTTTGCTTGCATGCCTAGCTTTTGCTTTCTCTACTAGATTGCTTTTATCTCAATCCATGAGTCATCACACCTTCCTTCTGTTTTCTTCCTGTCCTTCAGGAGAGGGGAGAGAGCGAGAGGCTGCAGGGGTTGGCTGGAGTTGAAACTTTCTTCCCACCCTCCCCAGCAGCAGACGTCTTGCCTCTTGGGACTATCAGCCTTTATACCAGAGAAAGTAGGCTCTGCCATAAAAAGCAAATTAACCTTCTAAAGTGAAACTTCCTAGAATGAGTGTAGTAAAACTTTTGCAGGCAAGTCTACACTGGCACTTTTATACCTCAGTTTGTTTTTGATAAAGCACATCCAATGCTGCCAACTTGATACATTTTTGTTTTCAAGAATAAGGATGAGGATTTGTTTTATATTTTGTAAAATTTAGGAGAAAATGTGGTTGTCTTCTGACTTAAGGATACCATTCAGAAAAAATGATGTATAGTGCTTTTTGGTCCTCAGGTGAAAGTGTTGAGGAAAATGCAAGTGTTGTTGTCAAGCTCCTTATTCGACGGCCAGAGTGCTTTGGTCCAGACCTTAGGGGAGAAGGAGGAAATGGTTTGCTGGCAGCTATGCAGGAAGCTATCAGGATCTCAGAGAATCCGACTCGTGACCTTCCCTCCCAGGCATATAAAAGAGAAGGGTAAGTAAATGTGCATGCTTGTTTGGGAAGTGATGATTTAATAGCTGATTTAATCATGCTTGCAATATGTGGATAATAGACCCTGTTGTGTAAGGCATTATACAAACAGAGCATTAGAAATTTGCACCCATGAGCAGTTGTCATATCCAATTCATAAAGCACGAGCTAGATAAAAGTGGAATAAGAGTTACACTAGTGAAGAAGCCTGAAGGACAAAGGAAAGGAGAAGGTTGTTGTGGAATGAAGCTAAAGTAAAGTGAAGTGAAAGAGGGAGATAGAAGGCTCATGGGAAATCAGTTATTACTGTTCAGTTCCGTGCATACTCTAGGGAAAACCTTGTAATCCAGAGCCAGAGGAAATTAGTATAGCTGATTAATAGTCTCTGAATCATGGATCTAGCTCCAGAGAGGACCTATGAACTTACATTAGCAAAAATGCTCACTGGTATTGTTTACGTTTTAGTGATGATGATGATGATGAAGAGGAGATTGTGCACATGGGCAATGCAATCATGTCATTTTACTCAGCTCTCATAGATTTACTTGGACGCTGTGCACCAGAAATGCATGTAAGTTCATTTTGTCACTCGCTCAGAAAATATAGGAGAATTGTGAACAGAGCTGTACGTGTCTAACTGAACTGTTCTCTATTCAAAGGCTTCTTCCAGAAGAAGGTGGACTTTAAAGTTCAGAAGGTCAACTTTATTGTATATCTCACTGTATTTAGACAGTTTTGTTCCCTGCAAACTGTTTATAAAGAATCATGGTCTTTTGATTCCTTGCACTTATTTATGTATCTAAAATTTTGAGAATTTTTATATTACTATGCATTAAAGCAAAGATTTACAACTAGTGTTGCACATTTATACTGCCAGTGAAGTTTTCAAAAATGGCCCTTTACTGGCCTCTAGAAAACCAGAAAAATCATTTTCACAAGAATGTGAAAAGCTGCTTTTGTGTGCACTGATGAAATATAGTATCTACGCCACATGATTACATGGAAAAATATGTAAAATAACTGGTTTGCTTGTGTTTGAAAAAAATCATATGAATATCAGTATTTTGAGGAAATTTTTCTTTTGCCACTCACTACTAAATTTCTTAATTGATAAACTTTTTCTAACAGCTTATTCAAAGTGGAAAAGGGGAAGCTATTCGAATCAGGTCAATCCTTCGATCCCTTGTGCCAACTGAAGATTTGGTTGGGATTATAAGTATACCACTAAAGTTGTCAACAGTTAACAAAGGTAATTTCAATACTTTTATTAGATCAGCTAATCTCTTTATAAAAATCCTTTGACACATAAGCCTTCAGGGATAAAATAGAGTCGTTTTGTTTGATTTGAGTACAAGCAGAGAACTGTTCTTCAGATTTTAATTAGCTATTTATCAACTAGAGCTGCTCCAGTGGAACAGATTCTTGCTCCAGTGAAGCAGAGAATGTAAGAATGTAAGAAATACTGTACAAGATCACACAAATGTGCCATGTGTCCCACTTCTTCGTCTCTAACCTCTAATGTTCAATCCTAGAAGCTTGATTTCTTATTATTAAGCTGCAAGCTATTCCTATACTTCTTTTTCTTGTCCCAAAATAGTTATCACTTTTATAATCAATCTAACTATAGCCCTCTTCTCACACCACCATCTCACCCATCCTTTGAGACTCAAGATCTCTGCCTGCCTCCCATAGGGTCCTTCCATAAGGTATAGACAAGATATCATGGAATCCCCTTACACATCTTGAAGCCACTCATCTTAGTGCTCTTTACAGCAATCTCCTACATTCACTGCTTGTTTCTTTGTATCCTTGGAGACCACAGGAGAACCCGAAGTGCAGTGGAACATACTGACATAAGGTTGAGGAGTGGTTCTTCTCTTAAGAGATTAGATCTTTCCTTCCCAGGTAGATACACTCCTTCCCCAAGAGTTATGTCCTCCTCAGTACCTCAAGGATTGACACTGTGGAGTTGAGGCTGTGCTGCTGTGTTGCTGTAGGATTGATTTCTCTTATTACTCTGATTCATCATTCTTACCTCTGGGGAATGAGACTGCTCTCTGAAGACTGTGTACTGAGTGTAGAAATAGAAAATCTGAACCCAGGGCAAGGCATGGACCCACTGCTCTCTCTGCATCAAGCTGCATAGCTCCCTATCTGTATCTGCATCATTACTTGTCCTTGAGGTTGAAATTGAGATTTGTTAGTGGAAATAACAGCAATCTTAACACTACTTGTGAATGAGAGGTCAGTGGAGACTCTTGAGTTTTCACCCTCTTCACTCTGGAACTCGTAAATACTTCAAAATCAGAGTTCAGAGGTGTGTTGATGATCGTGTGCTTGTTATGCAAATGTTGATCCTTTTCCAGAAGAAGTCAATGTGGTTATCAAGGGTGGATTTATTTCCAGAAAATAACTTCCAACGTTACCATACAAACTGAAATTTTCTATAAAGCATAAACTCAAGAAAGGTTGAGGTATTTATGGCACATGATCTCCACATTTCCTATTAATTTCTTCATATTCCAGGGGCTATAAACTACCAGTCTGTCACTTTCTTTGAAGACAAAATTACTTTATGTTCCTTCCCTACCTGTTGTCATTTCTGTTTCACAAAAATTGTCTATTCCCCTTTACAGTCAGAGGTGGTTTATCTGATACACAGTTAACTTCTGTGTTATTGTTGTTTTCCCCTTGGATTCCATGTTATTTCTAGTCCAGTTTACATGAGATGAAAGTTAAAATTCTTAGCCTTCTTTGACTTCATATTTAATATATATTTTTAATATTTGCAGTAATATTTGTCTTAAATTTTACCATATGTACATTCTCCATAATAGTAATGAAACAAGTAGAATACTTTACCATTCATTCTTAAATTTTTATTTAAGAGTGAAAGATTAATAAATTGTAAAATAATAGGGATTTAGAAACAATAAAATTATAGTTTAAACTTTCAGCATTCAAGAAAACTGAACAAGAATATAATTTTCATTGAACGTGATTGTACACATTAAATGTAATTATAGTGTCTTTCATTGTCTTGGTATTTTTTTTATCGGTTATCTACTATTAAAAATTACATTATCTGTTTGTGTAGATGGCACAGTAAATGAGCCAGACATGTCCGCAAATTTCTGTCCTGATCATAAAGCACCCATGGTACTCTTCTTGGACCGTGTCTATGGTATTAAGGACCAAAGCTTCCTCCTTCACCTACTGGAAGTTGGATTTTTACCAGATTTAAGAGCCTCTGCCTCTTTAGATACAGTAAGTATTTTGCTATGGAGTTTATGTGCAGTGGCTAAATATAGTGGCTCTGCAAGAAGAAAGAAATGAAATTTCAGGTCAAAATGACTTTTTTTTTTTAAAAAAGAAGGTATTGCAAGCTATAAACACAAACAATAATGATTCAGTCACAATTAATTTATAGTGCTTAAGCACTATAAGCATTCAGTACCACCTTATGAAGCAACACTGTAATCTAGTTTAAAAATTTTCAATACAGGCCTACACTGATTATACAGTAAGTACATCTGTACATACTGTAATAGGCCTAATGGTTACTTTTATTTCATGTTTGCTTCCAAGAATTACATTGAAAATTCATGTATGTGTAGGTATGAAGAAATTAAGTGAAATGCTCCATGGTCTTTGATAACCTCTCTCTTTGATAAAGAGAGGAGCTTCATATTCTTTTTTGCTCCTATTGGTTCAGAGTGCAGTGCAACAAGAGGCAGGAGATAAGTGGATGACTTGGGCTTTTTCAAGCTAAAAAAAAAGTAGCTTTTGTCCTCTTGTATACTGGGAATATAATATTAGCACCCAGCTGCTAAGGGGACTTAAGGAGTATTTCATTATTGCGTTTTATAGACTTCATATTTAGTAACCTTATTCCATATGATACTAACATTCATTTACTACTTCATACAGGTTTCTCTAAGTACCACAGAGGCCGCTCTTGCACTAAATAGATATATTTGCTCAGCTGTGTTTCCATTACTCAAAAGATGTGCTCCCCTCTTTTCTGGAACAGAGCATCACGCCTCTCTGGTTGACTCCATGCTTCACACAATATATAGGTTATCCAAGGGACGTTCCCTTACAAAAGCACAAAGAGACACTATTGAAGAGTGCCTGCTTGCTATCTGCCAGTATGTATGACACCTGTGTACAAATTGATTTTTTTTGTGTTGTATATGTATTTTAATATTTTCTTTCTTTGTATATAATGTAAAAATAAGATTATTTTATTCTTGCAAGAAATAAATGAACAGCGCATACAATAGGATTTTTTTGTTTTCCTGAGAGAAAATGTATTTGATTTTTCCATTTTAGGTACTGCATTATACAAGCTGTCGTGTTGATATGAGCTTTATGGTGATACAGGATAAATTCTGATTATTTGTAAAAACAAAACCCAGCAATTATCAAAATGTTCTGGCAAGTCTGACAGTGAGTGTGTGTTGGGCATTTAAGGGACCGACGTGTTTGTGACTCTGATTGTGATTTGAAGAGCCTTGCCCATAGTTTAAAAGGAAAAAAAAGAGGGAAAACTAACCTCGACTCTCCAGATCCTAAAACTTATCCTAAAACTGAACTGAGCACTGAAGTTATATCAGGAATTGAAAAGTAGATTTGCCAACTGAACAATAATTCTAGGTCTTTGTCATAAACTGTAGTCCTACTTGTCTGTGCAGTGGACTGTGAAATTAGTATTGCAGTGTGCATTTTCAGTTTGTGCATAGCGCTGAGCTCCTACCAAAAAGAGGATATAGTAAAAATGGAAGATTCGGAAAAGCCTATCAAGAGGGTTCAAACATAAGAAATAATTTCACTCCTTTGGAACAGCTTAGTAGACCAGGAGTCTTCTGCCTGAAAAAGTGGTGACTGAGGGGAAGTTATGAAAGCCGCATTTTCACATTGATTTTGAGTCTCCACATTACTGAAATTAAATGGCTAGAAAAGAAATGCTGGGTAATTTATTCAGCATTCCAGCTGAGACTTATTTCTTACAAGAACAATCATCATGGATTTCCCAGATCAGTTTCAGTTAGGAGTGTCATATTGCTTTTTAGTGTCATATCAGAAACCACTCTGTAAGGACAATATTATTTTTCTCTTAAGTTGTCCCATCTGTGTATTCTGAAAAAAAAAAAAAGCAGCACCCTTCCATCTGCTGTTGTATGGCACCATCATACATGTTGTCTATTCACTTAAAAGAGTGCAGAAGTAGATTGTATTTCTGTGCTGTATCCCTCTATGTGTAGACGAGGCACAGTGAGATTCTTTAAGTATCTACCATTAGTTTTTCAAAATACTTTTAATGAGCTATTTGAATTCCAATATACAAATTGATTTTAATTTTAATTTTATTTTCACTGAATTGTATGAATTTTACTAAGAACTTCTATTTTTTAAAATTACAGCCACTTACGTCCCTCTATGCTACAACAGCTATTGAGAAGGCTAGTTTTTGATGTGCCTCTACTTAATGAATACTGTAAAATGCCTCTCAAGGTAAATGCTTTACTTTCTGTACATGCATTCCGCATAAAACTTACTTCACAGTGATCTATCATCGTCGTGTTTTTCAAAACAGAATGGGGTAAGGTAAAGCAATGTGAAATGACTTCTGAATTTAAAATATTGCTATTGTTTTATAAAGTCTTTCAAATTGAATATAATGATTAAAATGTTTGTGAAATCCTGAATAATGCAAACAGTACATTGGTTATGCAATTTTGTTCAGTAAACTGTTGACTTTTTCACTGCTTCAGCAACAGAGTATTTGAAAGTATCAAATTAAATGTTAGCATTATCTTGACATTTATTCTTCTTCTATATGAACTATAGTAACTCTTGATAGAATGCATAATTCAGGAATACAGACAATAGGATACAGGGAACATAATTCACTTTTTATTTCTGAGCAATTTCTAACCAAAGCCTTATCCATCTTCTTGTTCTGTAAGTAGAGAATTACAGTTGCGAGATGAGAAATAAGTTTTATTTCAAATTTTTCTGTCAGGTTTCCTTTCTGTTCCTTTGGGATAAAAGGGCCTGATCATAGGTCTGCAGGTCTTTTTATGGCAGAATTGAAATTCTGTCATACTCTAATGCAGAGCTGCCAGATTCACAGACATATTCTGGAACATTAGTAATTTTGGAGCAAAAATGTGACTTGTGTTTTCTCTTATTATTTTCCCTTCCTCGGCAAAATTACAGGAAAAATGAAAATGTCAGGATTCTAGTCTGATGCTAAAAGAAATTTTGGAATTTCCCATGGGATAGGAATTTTTAGTTCCAAAGAAGAAACCAACAGGAATTTGAAATTGTGTAGAAAGTGCACCAATAATCATATACACTAGCCCTTTAACTGGTATGCTACAGATTGTCTGTACTAAAGTTCTTTCCATAGGTTTTTGCAGAGATGAGCAGGCATAGCTAAAAGGGTGTGCTGCAGATATCTTTTGCAATGTTTTGAATGGTACTGAGGCCATCAACGGCAAATGACAGAAGTAAAATGAATTTGAATTTGTGAACATTTCTACCAGAATCTCTAATATCTTGTTTTATTCCCATTTCATTGTCTCTATTTTTATCCTGTGAGCTAATCTGTACTCAGATGGTGACAATCCTGAAATTTTGTAATTTTGCTACTCACTGTCATCACTGAGAATCCCATAGCAGCATTTGTGAATAATACAGGCTTTATACTTTCACAGCATGGGCTCTGCCGCTTTCCCAGGAAGAAGAAAAAAAGGCCATTTTTATGAGTCATTAGAAATGAAGAGACAAAAATAAATAATAATACTCATGTAACTATATAAACAGATACTGGAAATTCAGACTTCACTAACCAATACACTATTTTGTTAAATACTGATGTTTTATGTGCATTTTTATTTTCTTGAAAATCTAGCTTCTGACAAATCACTATGAGCAGTGCTGGAAATATTATTGTCTGCCTTCAGGAATGGGAAGCTATGGAATTGCAGCAGAAGAAGAATTACATTTAACTGAAAAACTTTTCTGGGGAATATTTGATTCCTTGTCTAATAAGGTAATAACTATAATTCACATTACAGTATGAGGTAGCTGTAAAAGCATTACAATGATCATTTGCATGCCAAGTGCAGAGAGTTCCTATTTTAACAATGTATTCACCTAAAATGGGAAATATGGCAATAAATGCTTTTAATGAAGTAACTTTGCGATGAAAAATTGAATACCTAATCTTGAAAAATTCTCTCCAGACTAATGAAATGCCAAATCTTTGTCTTGACATACCCATGTAGCCTTACACTAGTAATGAGACAGATTGCTTGCTGCACTTACAAGTCAATGTTGTCTCCTCTTCTGTCTTATCTCTAATAAACTTTTAAAAATATTTTTTACTGATAACATTAATTTTAAAAACATTGGCTGTTTTCAAATATACACTTGTATTTTGTTAGTTTTCTGGTTATTGCCCAGCTTAAGAAATATGACACATTCTTAGAAATAAACATTTTTCCATTTTCCTGTTCCAAATTGCCCACATCTTGGGATTTTTTCACATACTCATTTCTTCTCTGAGTAAGAAAGAGTTAAATTCTGATAGAAGACATGCCTTACAGAGTAAATACTTTTTGTATTTAATTTGGCTTAAAAATCAGGTTCTAACCATGGGACAAAAAATGAATTTATTCATTGCATCTCACTGAATTTATCACAGAATCACAGAATCACAGAA
>NW_010176842.1:5521-8006 GCF_000695765.1 Mesitornis unicolor | reverse complement strand
CCTCCTCCCCCTCCTCCTCCTCCTCTTCCTCCGCCGGGGCCGCAGATGCCTCCTCCGATGCACGAACCTTTGTCGCCGGACATGTACAAAAAAATCCCTTCGCTCTTTGAAATCGTCGTCCGCCCCACCGGGCAGCTGGCCGAAAAATTGGGCGTCCGGTGAGTGTCACCGTCCCCAACTAATGGGGACAGGGAGGGGTGACAAATCGATGGGGAGCAGCTTTTGGGCATCAAAAACTCATTTCTCTTCATTTGGTGGGGCTGGAAAGTGCTGGATTCACTCCCCCAGAAGCAGAAAATGTGAAATCAAGTACCATTTTTTTCTTTTCTTTTTAAATTTTAGGCACCCAGGGCCACCTCCTCCCCGATTCCCCGGCCCAGGAGGACCCCCAGGACCAATGCCCGGCCCCATGCACCCTGATATGCACCCGGACATGCACCCTGATATGCACCCAGATATGCACCCTGATATGCACCCTGACATGCCCATGGGTCCGGGGATGAATCCGGGCCCCCCCATGGGTCCCGGCCCTCCCATGATGCCGTACGGACCAGAAGATTCCCCCCATTCAGGAATGATGCCCCCCGGGCCTCCGGCGCAAGGATTTTACGAGAATTTCTACCAACATCCGGATGATTTGGAGATGGAGCACGGCATGATGGGAGATCCAGGTACGGCCCGGGATAAATTAAGGTTTATTTCACATTTTTGAGATGGAATTGGAAGTGTTGGGAAAAAATTAAGTCATATTTTGCATTTTTGAGATTGAATTTGGCATACCAGGAAAAATTTCAGTAATTTTTCTCAATTTTGAGATGGAATTTGATGTGCCAACAAAAAATCATTTCATATTTTTGAGGTTGAATTTGATGTGCCGGGAAAAATTAATTTATTTTTCACGTTTTTGAGATTGGATTTGACGTGCTGGGAAAAATTAAGTCCTTTTTTTTGCATTTTTTCAGATTGAATTTCCCGGGAAAAATTAAATTGGGTTTTCCATTTTTGCGGTGGAATTTCACACGCCAGGAAAAATAAATTGTGCGTTTTCAAGATTAAATTTGACATCCGGGCAGAAACTAAGGTCTTTTTTCAGATTTTTGAGATGGAATTTGATGTGCGGAAAAAATAATTTCCCATTTTTGAAACTAAATTTCCCTTGCCGGAAAAAATTACGGCTTTTTTTTTGCATTTTTGTGATTAAATTTGTCATCCTGGGAAAAATGAAGTCGTTTTTCGCAATTTTGAGATTGAGTTTCGCTTGCCGGGAAAAAACAATACCGCATCATTAAGATTGAATTTGATGTGTTGGGAAAAATTAAGGTTAATTTCACTTTTTTGAGATTGAATTTGACGTGCGGGGAGAAAGTGAAGTCGTTTTTCTCACCTCTGCAATTGAATTTCACACGCTGGGAGAAATTAATTTGGCTTTTTTGAGATTGAATTTGACGTACCAGGAAAAATTAAGTCCTTTTTTTGCATTTTTGAGCTGAAATTTTCTGGTTTTTCCCCTCGCAGAAGACTACGGCGGCTACGAGGACATGGAAGGACCCCCGGACCCTCACATGTACCCCGACCCTTCCTTGGATCACGACGCTTTGTGCGAAGGGGGCCCCTCCGGGTTACCAAAATCCGGGAACATCCCCGATTTTATGCCGTCGGCACAGAGAGCGCTTTATTTGAGAATTCAACAAAAACAACAAGAGGAAGAGGAGCGGGCGCGAAGGCTGGCCGAGAGCAACAAGCAAGTGGAAAACGAGGAAGGCAAGTAGCCAAACAATCACATTTTCCCCTCAAATTGGCATAATCCGGATTCAATTCAGTTTGTACGGACCCAAATTGCCAAAAAATAGGAGATTTTGGAAAAATTGGGGGTCAGGGAGAGATTATTTCAGGAATTATGAAGAAAATGAAATTTTCTTAGAGAATTTCAGTAGGGGAGGAGGTTTGGTGGTTTAATTTTGGGGGGAAATTGGACTTTCCTGCTAATTTGAGGCGTGAAAACACACGTGGAGGGGGCCGAGGATGTCACATGTGGCTTTCACTGGGATTTAATTTTAAAATATTAAAAGCTTAATTTTTATCTTTTAAATTTCAGGTTTTTAAATTAAATTTTAGGTTATCTTTAAAATTTAATCTTAAATTTTTTCTAAAGTTTACTTAAAATTTTAAATTCTAATTTAAGCAAATTTAAAATGTAAAATTAAAATCTAAAATTTTAAGTTCTAATTTAAAAAATTTTACAGTGTAAAGTTAAAATCTAAAATTTTAAATTTAAAATTTTAGAATTTAATTTTACATTTTAAATTTTTTCGATTTTAATATTTTTTAAATTATTTTTCTCTTTATGTTTTGCCCCTCCCTCCCCCCACAGGCGACACCGGCAATTGGTACTCGAGCGACGAAGACGATGGCGGGAGCAGCGTCACCTCCATCCTAAAAACCCTACGGCAACAAAGCTCAGGCAGGCCCCCCCCCCAAAATCCCC
>NW_010176842.1:5193-5505 GCF_000695765.1 Mesitornis unicolor | reverse complement strand
GAAAACGCCCCCCCCAGCGACCCCCGCCTCCAAAAAGCCCAAATTGGGGGGGCTGGGAGCCGTCCCGCCGATCCACGCTTACGCGATCCGCGCCTTTCCCGAAACGCCGACCTCTCCGTCCCCTCCGATTCGGCTCCGAGCGACCCCAGACTCGCGCGCCACGTTCCCGCCTCCGCCCCCAAACCTGAAATTCCTCATTCCGGCCCTCAAAAACCCCCTTTGCTTCCCGAGGAGGAGGAAGGGGAACGGATTTTAAGGGATAAACCCCTCAATATCCCCACGGCTCCGCTTCCGGGTCATTCACTTCGGGAT
>NW_010176842.1:1842-5127 GCF_000695765.1 Mesitornis unicolor | reverse complement strand
AACCCAATTTTTCTCGGATGATTTTGTGGAGCCCGGAGGATTTAATCCCAATCCCCATCCCAAAACAGGAATTTATCCCAGTTCCCGCCCCCCTTCAATCCGTTTCCGCCCTCGATCCGCGAATTAACAGATCCCAAACGGCTTTTTCGGATCCCCGGCAACGAGGGGGGGACGCCGCCTCCTCCGGCGCCGCCATCCCGGATTTCGAGCTCCTTTCCAGGATTTTAAAAACCGTCACCGCTTCCGGCAGTGACAAACCCAGCGACCCCCGGACGCGCAAACCTCCCCCCACCGACCCCCGGTTACAAAAAGCCGCCGAAATTTCCCAAATTCCCAAAACGACCGAAACGACGGAAACGGCCCCCACCATCGCTCCCTACGCTCCCCGCTTGAGCAAAGGCAGCGGCCAGAGCAGCGTCCTCAGCGCCATCAGTTTGTATGACCCCAGGACTCCCAGCGCGAAGGCTAACGAAGCCCTTAACGAGGCGAATTTGGCCTCCAAATCCTCCGATTTTGGGAAAACCAAACCTAAAGAACCTCTTTTCGTCCGCCGATCAGCGTTGGACCAACCCGAATCGGAAAAACCCAACGCCGAATCCTCAACGGACAGGTACAACAGCTACAACCGCCCACGTCCCAAAACCACCGCGCCCCCCGCCCAAGAAAGCACCCCCCAACCCGGCGTCCACAACCTCCCAGTCCCCCCAGTTTACGGCTTGGTGAAAACCAGTGGGAAATCGGGAGCGGGGAGCCCTTTTGGGGGGAACAGCCCCGCCGCGGCGCCGCAGGACGAGGACCAAGACGCCGCCTCCCTCAAAGACGTCTTCAAGGGCTTCGATCCGACGGCGTCCCCTTTTTGTCAGTAATTTCACCCAAAAAAAACCACCCCAAATCCTCCTCTGCTCCCACTTAGTGCTGCGCGGTGTCAATAATTTCATTTATTTGTTTATTGTTGGGCTTTTTTTGGTTATTTTCACGCTGTTAGTGCTCATTTTAGCCACGGGAACACTGTGTATCCCCATTTCCTGCCAAAACTAAAAATCCACGTTTTGAGAGAGAAATCTTGACGTTTTTCTGTATTTTAGCGCTCTTTTCTTCAAAAATCATCCAAGGTGAGGGAAAATCAACCCTTTAAATATCCCCGAATTCTGCTTGGGGAGGAAAAATTACCACAGATCTTCATGTTTCGGCTTAAAAATGACACTATCCCCATTTCCACTTGGGGAGGAAAAATTACCACAGTTTTTCATATTTTGGCTTAAAAATGACACTGCCTCCCTCAACGACGTCTTCAAGGCCTTTGATCCAATGGCGTCCCCACTTTGTGAGTAATTTCCCAAAAAACCACCCAAATTTCACCAGAATCCACTTCTGCTCCCAATTAGCACCACGTGGTGTCGATAATTTGATACATTTTCTCATTTTGGGAGGTATCTTTGGTGATTTTTGTGCCGTTAGTGCAAATTTGAGCCAGGAGAACATTCAATCTTCGTTTCCCACCAAAACTAAAAAGCTGCATTTTCTGAGAAAAATCTTGAGATTTTTCCCTATTTTAGTGATTTCTTCACCAAAAATCATCCAAGGTGAGGGGAAATCAACCCTTAAATATCCCAAATTCTGCTTGGGGAGGAAAAATTACCACAGATCTTCATGTTTTGGCTTAAAAATGACACTGCCTCCCTCAACGACGTCTTCAAGGCCTTTGATCCAATGGCGTCCCCACTTTGTGAGTAATTTCACCCAGAAAACCACCCGAATTTCACCAAAATCCACCTCTGCTCCCAATTAGCACCACGTGGCGTCGATAATTTGATATATTTTTTCATTTTGGGAGGTATTTTTGGTCATTTTCATGCCATTAGCGCTCATTTTACCTATAGGAACATTCTCAAAGCCCGTTTCCCTCCAGAACCAAAAATCTGCGTTTTCAGAGAAAAGTAGCCACGGGAACACTGTGTATCCCCATTTCCTGCCAAAACTAAAAATCCACGTTTTGAGAGAGAAATCTTGACGTTTTTCTGTATTTTAGCGCTCTTTTCTTCAAAAATCATCCAAGGTGAGGGAAAATCAACCCTTAAATATCCCCGAATTCTGCTTGGGGAGGAAAAATTACCACAGATCTTCATATTTTGGCTTAAAAATGACACTGCCTCCCTCAACGACGTCTTCAAGGCCTTTGATCCAATGGCATCCCCACTTTGTGAGTAATTTCACCCAAAAAAACACCCAAATTTCACCAAATTCCACCTCTGCTCCCAATTAGCACCACGTGGCGTCGATAATTTGATACATTTTCTCATTTTGAGAGGTATTTTTGGTGATTTTTGTGCCATTAGTGCAAATTTGAGCCAGGAGAACATTCTATCTTCATTTCCCACCAAAACTAAAAAGCTGCATTTTCAGAGAAAAATCTTGAGATTTTTCCCTATTTTAGTGATTTCTTCGCCAAAAATCATCGGAGGTGAGGGAAAGTCAACCCTTAAATATCCCAAATTCTGCTTGGGGAGGAAAAATTACCACAGATCTTCATGTTTTGGCTTAAAAATGACACTGCCTCCCTCAACGACGTCTTCAAGGCCTTTGATCCAATGGCGTCCCTGTTTTGTGAGTAATTTCACCCAAAAAAACACCCAAATTTCACCAAATTCCACCTCTGCTCCCATTTAGCACCACATGGCGTCGATAATTTGATATATTTTCTCATTTTGGGAGGTATCTTTGGTGATTTTTGTGCCGTTAGTGCAAATTTTACCTATAGGAACATTCTCAAAGCCCGTTTCATTTTCATGCCATTAGCGCTCATTTTACCTATAGGAACATTCTCAAAGCCCGTTTCCCTCCAGAACCAAAAATCTGCGTTTTCAGAGAAAAATCTTGAGTTTTTTTCCTACTTTAGTGCTTTTTTCCCCCAAAATAATCTGAGGGAAGGGAAAATAACCCCTTAAATATCCCCATTTCCACTTGGGGAGGAAAAATTACCACAGTTTTTCATATTTTGGCTTAAAAATGACACTGCCTCCCTCAACGACGTCTTCAAGGCCTTCGATTCAATGGCGTCTCCATTTTGTGAGTAATTTCACCCAAAAAAACACCCAAATTTCACCAAATTCCACCTCTGCTCCCATTTAGCACCACATGGCGTCGATAATTTGATATATTTTCTCATTTTGGGAGGTATCTTTGGTGATTTTTGTGCCGTTAGTGCAAATTTTACCTATAGGAACATTCTCAAAGCCCGTTTCCCTCCAGAACCAAAAATCTGCATTTTCTGAGAAAAATCTTGAG
>NW_010176842.1:0-1682 GCF_000695765.1 Mesitornis unicolor | reverse complement strand
TTTTGGCTTAAAAATGACACTGCCTCCCTCAACGACGTCTTCAAGGCCTTCGATCCAATGGCGTCCCCATTTTGTGAGTAATTTCCCAAAAAAACACCCAAATTTCACCAAAATGCACCTCTGCTCCCAGTTAGCACTGCGTGGTGTCGATAATTTCGTTTATTTGTTTCTTTTTGGGCTTTTTTTGGTGATTTTCATGCCATTAGCGCTCATTTTACCTATAGGAACATTCTCAAAGCCCGTTTCCCTCCAGAACCAAAAATCTGCATTTTCTGAGAAAAATCTTGAGTTTTTTTCCTACTTTAGTGCTTTTTTCCCCCAAAATGATCTCAGGGAAGGGGAAAATAACCCCTTAAATATCCCCATTTCAACTTGGACCCCTTAAATATCCCCATTTCCACTTGGGGAGGAAAAATTACCACAGTTTTTCATATTTTGGCTTAAAAATGACACTGCCTCCCTCAACGACGTCTTCAAGGCCTTCGATTCAATGGCGTCTCCATTTTGTGAGTAATTTCACCCAAAAAAACACCCAAATTTCACCAAATTCCACCTCTGCTCCCACTTAGCACCACGTGGTGTCGATAATTTGATACATTTTCTCATTTTGGGAGGTATCTTTGGTGATTTTTGTGCCGTTAGTGCAAATTTTACCTATAGGAACATTCTCAAAGCCCGTTTCCCTCCAGAACCAAAAATCTGCATTTTCTGAGAAAAATCTTGAGGTTTTTTCCTACTTTAGTGCTTTTTTCCCCCAAAATGATCTGAGGGAAGGGAAAATAACCCCTTAAACATCCCAAATTCTGCTTAGGGAGGAAAAATTACCACAGATCTTCATGTTTCAACTTAAAAATTACAGTGCTTCCCTCAACGACGTCTTCAAGGCCTTCGATCCAATGGCGTCTCCGTTTTGTGAGTAATTTCACAAAAAAAACACCCAAATTTCACCAAATTCCGTTTCTTTTTCCCATTAGCACCGCGCGGTGTCGTTAATTTGATACATTTTGTCATTTTTAGGGGTATTTTTGCTCATTTTCTTGCTGTCAATGCAAATTTTAGCCATAGGAACATTTCCCGCCAAAATGAAAAATCCACGTTTTGAGAGCAAAATCTCCAGCTTTTTCCTTATTTTAGCGCTTCTCTTCCCCAAAAATCCCCCAAAATCTATAAAAATGACCACAACTCATCATTTTTGGGCTGAAAATGCGTCGCAGGGTTCATTTTTACACCGGAATTCACTCAAAACCCTCGTTTTTTTTTCCCCTCCAATTGTGCTGTGGCGAATGGGACTAAAACCAATAAAAAGCCCCAAAACCTCCCCCCCCCCAAAAAATAACCATGTAAAATTAATTTTGTAATTACGGGGAGGGGACGCTTGTGGTTTCTTTTCATTTTTTTAATTATTATTTTTTATTTTTTTAAGGGGGGAGTAAATATTTTGGGTCGTTTCTCAGGGGATTTTTGTAAAATTCGAGGGCTTCGGATCTCCGAGAAAACCACGAAATATTTACAACTTTTACTTCCCCCCCACCCGAAAAAAAAATGAAAAATAAATTTGTATTATTAAATTTAAATTATTAATCTCCAAAGCCTTTCGCTCGTGTATCTTTCGCATCCCGATAAGGGCATTTTTGTTTTTGGCCCCAAAATTTAAGGGCACGGCTGAGGGAAAACAAAAAAAA
>NW_010176841.1:335-5264 GCF_000695765.1 Mesitornis unicolor | reverse complement strand
TTTTAAAAAAAAAAATCATACTCACTACAGACTCTGCACCTAGTGCAGAGCCCTAATACATTGCCCTATAATTCTAAATATAACCTCCTCCACAAACCATACATGACACTCAGAGAAAGTCAGCCTCTTCTCATGTAAATAAAAAAATAAAACGGAGGTAATGCTTAGAGGCTTACCACATTTACTAATTCTGCAAAACAAACCTTGTCAGCTGGAAAGTAATTTCCAGCTGGTTTTGGAAAGCGGTATCAAATGCATGCTGCTCAAGTCTACAAGCTAATTAATATTCCATTTTTAAAGGAAAGCCTTTATCACTTGCTAAAATAATCCTAAACATCAGTGTTACTCAAAGGTGCTTCTTAAAGAGATCATTTAAAAATTACAATTACTTGCACACATCTTCCCATGAATCCTCAGAGAAGTTCACTAGGTACTTCCAGACATGCTTTAAGTAGAATTATATTCTATGAACTGTGACATAAGTAAAAGAAATTACTTCCTCAAATTATAAAGACAATTATAACAGATGAGAAAAAAAGAGCAGTCCCAGTGTAAGATGTGACACTTTCAACATAGTAACCTGAAAATGCAGTCTTTTGGGTTATATATTTAAATAGTACAGAGAGGATTTCAACAAACTCATATATAATGATTATATTTAATCTACAACTTTTATTTCAAGTCATTGTTTAAGCTTTGTTAGCATGCTTTTTGAATACAGATCTCATCTTGAAATTCATGATTGTAATTATTCCAATTTGTAGAGTTCTAACACAGCTCTGCTCCATTTCAATAATTGGAATAATCTCATTATCTTAGTACACCAGGCTATTTACATAATTAAAAACATCTAATAGGAAATTAAGAAGCTGCTTCACTGTTTTCTTAACAGGCTAACAGAAACCAAATGTGTGTTATTCAGTAAATACTACTGATTTTTACAGAAAATTGTAATGAGCCGCTCCAACATTTTTCCAACTCTTTAGAGAGGTATCTTTCAGAGGTAATTTGATAGTTGGTTACTACCACTCAGTTAAGCGTTATTCAGAATTACCACCTACAACTCAGCTGCAAATTCACTGCAAGCCTGAGTAATTTTGAATATACACAAGCGTATGAGGATGACCAATTCTTCTGGCCATCATACTACAAATTGCTTATTAAAGTTTAAGGTATGCATGTTTAATACAAAGCAACAAGAAGCATTACAGATATACTGGTGTGGTTTAAACCAACAAGCAGCTAAACACAACACAGCCACTTGCTCACTACCCTGCCCTCCCAGTAGGGTTGGGGAAGAGAATTGGGAGAGTAAAAGTCAAGAACTTGTCTGGTTGAGATAAAGACTATTTAATAATTAAAATAAACCAAACTGAAATAGTAATACCAATGAATTGCAGTAAGAATAGGAACAATGATAATAATGCAATTTAAGTTATACTCAGCTCACAAAAAAGTAGTCACCAACCTTACACCAACCAAAATGCGACAAGGGAGGGGTAAGCCTCAGGAACAGAGATGGGCCAACATCATGAAGTAGAAGGGAAGGAAGGGAGAAAAGAAGAGAAGGAAAGGAAGTGTTGTCCTCAGCAAATTCCCCAATTCTATGATTATAAGCGAGTGAGATGTTTGTGGGACAGAATACATTTTATTGGTCATCTTGGATCACACCCAGATTCACACCCAGATCATCTGTCCCAGAAAACCACGGGCTTTCACTTGCCCTCCCGTTCCCTTTGGCAGAGAGAAGGCAGAGCAAGAAGGGGAGGAAACTGTAACCACAGGTGCAGTCCAAAGGCTGAAAAACAAACCTTCAGAAAATGTAAACATCTGTGGCAAGAACCAAAACAAAACAAAAAAATCTCACCTTCTACTACGAGGGAAATAAATCTATCCCTAAAGCTGTAATACCGATTTGTATTCACTAAATCAAACACTGCAGTTCTCTCAGAAACACAGCTCTGCTGAAGCAGAAAAAGGAATTCTATGATTCAATCCCAGCAAAATCAGGCCAGGTACATAGCCAGGGTGCAGAACAATCTACCAATATTGGTTCTGGGAAAACAAAACAAAAAAAATAGCTAAAAAGATAATGGTGTTTCATGACACAATAGACATCATCTGTTATTTTTTCCAAGATGAATGAAATCAAAACATTAATTTATTTTCTTTATATGCATATTTCAGCACATGTGATGAAACTGAAATCCAAAGAAATCCCCAAGAATTATACTGAGTCATTTGTGCTCCTGAAGGAAAAGGTCTGACTTTAAAATTTTTTTACATACACAATGTGACTCCACGATACCAAATCAAATAGGACAAAAAAAACCTATTAGCTATTTCATAATTTTTTGTTTGTATAAATGAAATAAAGAACACTTTCCTCTTTGTTTCCCCAGTTTAATGCATCAGTACTTTGTAAATCCACTGTGTTTGTTTTCAGAAGAAATACGAGTAATTGTTGTCCTCGTGTGATTTACTGTGCATTAGGGCAAGTTATTTTTAGTTAACTTGGTGTGAACTGCTTCTTGTACAAAAGAACTCAATACTCTGACTTCTGTATTTAGCAGTAGAGAGCATCCAGTGCCGTGAGCTGGTCATCTCTGTACCTTTTCCATGATAATACAAAAAAAACCCACCACCCAAACCTGACTGCTTTATTGGACCTAAAGCAAGAAAATGACTGTCTTCCTGTTGCTAATTAGGAAACAAGGAGGACAGGCACCTGTTAATCAAATCTAGTTTTCTCCTTTACATTTAAGTGCTACATATCCTGTAGACAAAATTTGACTGTTTTATTTTCAGTTAACTTCTATAGATGTAGAAAGCGTTGATTTTTAAATGGTTCATTAATTCCTTTAAGTGGGTTACATAACAACGGAGTGCAAATAAGTGGAAAAAAGTCACCAAATCACTCCATCTTTAAACACTCAACATCTGAGAAAGATGAAGCACTATGTAAATGTAAAGTACTAGTAATTACATCTCAGTTTTAAATGTTAACTAGCATCCCAGTTCTACACCAGCATCTGTGTCCATGGACTCTTATTTAAGTCAGCCACTTGCTATAATTTTGTCCGCAATTCTACTCTATTTATGATGGTAGCTGGTAGTGCCCACTAGTATTCCTCACAACTACTTAGCGTTCTGCAACAGTTCCTCTTTTAGGCAGTCCTTTCCTTTTATTACCTCATATCTAAACTCATACTCATGCCTCTACATTGGATATCACACCCCCTTCTCTGTCACAGTCCTGCCCCTGTAGAATGTAAGCCAAGGGAGACCAGTATTTTGAAAAACATGCGGCTCCAAAGTTTGATGGCCTTTAGTTATGGTCTACCTACATGCTTCCACTGACAGAGTCAAGCCCACAGGCAGATTAAAGGAAAAAAATATTTTAAGAAAAATAAATCATAAAGACAAGTAAGCCACAAAACGAGCAGCACCATCCATCACCTCCCATCTATGTTCACAGTTCAAGAAGGGCACCTGCATTCAGTAACTACTACACGGCGCAAGTCAGCAGCTTATCCCAAACAGGAAAACACCACCTGTTCCCAAATGCACTTCCACAGAGTGCTGGTGTTTTTCATGCAAACCATTACTAAGCACATGCATGCAGAAAAGCCACAAGTAACAGCTGCTTGCTTCCTGTGTTAAGTTCTCCCTGCCACCAAAACACCCTCTCCACTAGTGGACACGTTACTTATTCCAGACTGGCAACTCTCAAACCAAGATTTAAAGGGTTTGTTTTTTTTATTGCTTTAAACATAAAGCACTGATTGAAATTTACTAACATAAACATGAGGCCACAGCAGACCATAATTCATGGAACAGTAAATATCAATCTACTATAATATTGATCTGGCTCACCTTTAAAAGAGGAACTGTTCCACGTACATGAAAGGTCCTCTGTTATCGTATAGATAAGGTACTGTGATAAACTGCCTTCCACCAAGAGAAGGCTGTATGCAAAACAACTGTAGTTAAAAAACACCGATATTGCTGCCCTTATCGTTAGTGACTAAATACATAATCAACATCTGTGTGATCTTTCCAGTAACACTTATATCTTGACACTTGTATCAGAAGTTATACAGAATGTCCAAAATATATAAAAGACCCAGCAACAAATAATCTTTGTTCTTACTTCTTCAGTAAGAGAAAGGCTGCTTGTGAATGTGATCATGCAGTTGACAGCCATTAACTGACGAATTCAGACAGAAAGAGCATGTCTCTAGTGTATCAGCCAAAGAAACCAATAAATCACTACACAACCAAGTTTTTCACATTTCCATGAAAAACACAAGCTACTGCCAGAAGAGGACAAACACTGCTACTACACTATTAACACAATCAGCTTATGAGAAGCAGCAGCACGTTTCTCAGCTCTTAACAAAACCAGGCCCAAATGAAAAGAAACCATCTTTTTGCTTTTCAGTTTTATCTGTGATATTTCACATTGCATTAGCCTCAGGCTCTTCGGGTTTTTTTCTCTTTTGAAAACCCTGAGATACTATATCACCATAGAATAAGTACCAGTAAAGATAACTAATAAATAGGAAAACACAGCATACTTTAAACATTTCAATTATAGCCTGTTAGCTGAAAAAACTTGCTTTGGCTTTAGTTAGCAGGTTTCTGACTTGACTGTAAGTGCACAGGTTCAGTTAGCACAAGCACTGCTACAAATAAGGATATTTTTGTAGATATTACTGTAAAATATGCATGGATAGAAAAACACATTTGTAAAACAAGCAAAGAAGAGGGGGGGTAATTAAAACCAACCAACAGAGATTTTATTCCTAGAAATGAAGTGCTTACACTGTTCTTACGCTGCACGCAAAACACCTGACTCACCAGTTATCTCTGTCACATCCAAAACTGGAGTGTCTGGCCTGCTGCCGTCATCTGTGGCTTCATCCT
>NW_010176841.1:0-304 GCF_000695765.1 Mesitornis unicolor | reverse complement strand
CCGCGCCCCCCCCAGCAGCCCCATCCGCTGCAGCGGAGCTCACTGCCTGCACCCGGGCCGCCGAAGCAGATTCCGTTTCCTGCTCCGCATCTTTTCTCTTCCTCTCAAAGCGAAACCGGTCCAGGTTGTACAGGCTCATGTTCTTTTCCACCGATCACGCCTGTCTGTTGGAGGGAAGGTCGGCTCGACGGGGCAGGCTCTGTGGAAAGAGCCAGGAAGTAGCGGCCAGGACTCATCGGACACAGCTCAGATAAACGCCGGCGCGGCGAGGGCCCCGCCGACCGGTCGCTCCCGACCGCGCATC
>NW_010176840.1:0-1862 GCF_000695765.1 Mesitornis unicolor | reverse complement strand
TCTGATAGGTGAAATGACAGTGCTAGAAACACGCATCTCTCTCCAGCTGAGGAAGAAAATGTCAATGATTGCTTAAGCCTGTTTCACAGCAGGTTTCCCTTGAGACCCAGGGACATCTCTAGGGGTTGGGAGGGGACAGAGAAAGTTCTGTCTTGGGCTGGTCCTCTGCTGCTGAGCTGGGCCATGCTCCTCGGATGGAGGGAGCTGATGGCAAGCAGGCAGTGCTGTAGAGAGACAGCTCTGCCCAGGAGCAGGGCTGAGGTCACTGGCAGTGAGAGGAGATCTGCAAGGCTGAGAGAGCTTAAAGGCAGTTGGGAGTGGGAGGATGGTGAGAGCTCACTGAGGAGAGATCTTCACAGCCCTCTGTGTGGTAAGTATCTGTGTTCAGAGCAGTGCGGCTTCAGTTCCTTGAGGGATTTCCTAAAACTGGTACCTCTGATAGTTTATGGGATCTGTCAGGAGGACTCTCTCAGTGTTTAGAGACATTAGAATGTAGAGGAGAAGGATGTACTCCAGAGCAGGACTTCTCTGCTGCACCATCTGAGGGACAGGGCATGAAAACTGCCTTCTCCCAGAGATGGTGTTGGAGGCTGCATACGGGTGTGCAGCCAGGGCTGCCCAGGGCTGCCCTTCAGAGCAGGGTCCCTGCACCCCAGGGGCTGTGTGCTGGGGTAGGGACTCTGCCACCTGCCAGGGTCAGCACTCAGCCTGTCCGGACAGCTCCCCACAGTGCTGGCGGGAGAATCTGGAGGTTGAAGAAGTGACCTTTAACAGGTAGGGTCCAGGGCAGGGTCCTTCTGCTGTCAAGAGGTTGCTGTGTGGGTCAGGGCTGTTCAGCTGCAGTCAACACCAGGGACATTTCCCAGGGCAGTTTTCAAGAAGAAAATCAAGACAGGGAGTACATGGAAGGAAAAGTGCTTTCCAGGATTGTTGCTCTCAGCTTCCTGCTGTGATGGTAGGATGAAAGTTAATGGAGCTGTCAGGTTTGTGCAGACTCCTACAGCACTGCAGTGAGTGATGAACAGGTTTTCCAAGTAACTTGACAAAATAACTTCAACCTTTTCCTTTGCCTACAGAATTAACATCAGCTTTTTTGTCTCCTCTGCACTTATCTGATCTTCTTTTGATGACTCGCCAGCACAGAGATGACCCTGGGCTCTACCCTGCTGCCAGGAGGGGTCTGCAGGGCAAAGCTGAGCACACAGCTGTGCTATGGGGTCTGTGAGCACTGACAGGGAGGAGACACCTGGGGACAGAATCAGCTCCTGGCAGGGACAGCTCCAGCAGCAGAGACATGGGCAGGGGTGGGGGAAACTGCAAACAAGCACTGGGGAAGCTGTGTTCAGGCAGCTCTGTTGGTCCTTCACTGTTGGTGTCTTCTGGGCACTGTCTACTGGGCAATGATCTGCCTCTCCCTTTAGGACACCCCATCTCCAGCACCCCTGACTGACTGCTTTGCCTGTCCTGCTGGGCTTGGGAACTGCAATCCAGAAAAGAACATCTCTGCTGTGGGATCCTGGGGAGTGCTAAGCCTTTCCTTGGGGATCGGTATTCTCCTCTCAGGATCCTTTGCTTCTCTCTGTGAGGGACCGTGTCCTGCTCTGCCCATCACAACCCCACCTCTGGACAGGGAAGGAGAAGAATTGCCTGGTCTGACTTGTGAAACTGGAGCCACCTGCTCTTAGCGTAGCCCTGATTTCAGTAAAAGATTAATTTTTGTGTGCAGACATCCCTCCATCATAGACCCGGGCTCCATCTCTACCACTCTCCTCAAAGCCATGGCCAATTCTCTGCTCAACAACAGCACCATCTCCTGTGGAGTGCTGGCTCTCCCAGCGCGGCCATGATCTTGTGGATGTGAG
>NW_010176839.1:0-55795 GCF_000695765.1 Mesitornis unicolor | reverse complement strand
TGGCATCACCTGTGACCCTCAGCGCACTGCCTGTAGCGCTGCGATTTTTAATGGTTTTGTTTATTATTCTTTTTTCTAATTGATTTTTTCCTATATTCCCCCACGCCCCCGCCTTTCTCGGGGGGAGGGTGTAGGGGGCGGACGATTGGAAAATGTGCCCTGCCATACGGTGAAATTTGCCTGGCGAGTGCAACTCCTTTCGTGTTGTCTTCACATCATCCTTCTCCATAAATGTCTGCGCGCGAACATCTTCGATCACCTTGGCTTTCTAAAGGTTTTCCTGAAAAGTGCAGGAATCATTTACCAATCCAGGACTCTTAAATTTGACTTAAACCATAAAACATACAATTATAACGGCTGTATGGGGTCAGATCAAACGTCTGTCTAGTTTAGATTCCAGTGTCTGTAAGTGGCACATAGCAGATGTTTGGGAAACACCATAACAACAGGGTGAGCGTGCTGTGAAGCTTTGGGAAACCAGCCAGGCCTCCAGCGATTTGAGGTTGAGGGACTTCCTGAGTGAAATGTGATGTTTTAGTATGTAAGAACCCTTTCTCTTCCATGACTTAGATATATGTGTTTTCAAAAAAAGAACGCGACAAAGGTTTCTTAATAGCAAAGGTTTTCTTTTTCTCTGCTTTCTTTTAAAAAATGTAATTGCACTCATAGGTAATTTAATTTTGCCAGGATGAAATGTGCCTGTCCCAAGAATTACTGATTCATGAGCAACATACTGTGTTTTAAATAGATAAGGAGTATTTGCAATGGATATTGTCTCCGCATTGGGGAGCTGTAAATAATGGTATTGCCTCTTAATGTCTATTTTTACAAATAATTTGTGAAATTTGAGTCTTAAAACCTAAATAACTTTAATAAAATGCAATGTAGTAAGAACTTGGTCAAAATAGCAAGTGTTGTAATACAGCATTTGACAGCTTTGATGAGGATTATATGAATCACTAACATTTAACTATTTATCTTTAAGCTTAAAGAGTTAACTTGTATAAAAATAAGAGGTTTGTTAATAGAACAGATTTTTCATTACATCAAGATTTCTGGTAAAATTATTTCAATAACACCATCAGAGATTTTTCCTGTAATAATAAAATCATGGTGATCCCTAGGGATGCTAGCTATCAAGTTGATCCTGCAATCCTAACTCAAGAAACAGCTTCATGCCAAGAGCTCCTAACCTGATTGCTCTTATAAGGAGCATTTGCACGAGTGGGCCTCATTTTTCACAGGCAGTGCGAATGTCAAGCAAAGCAGAGCTATTTCAAAAAACTGCATATTCCCCCCACACCCCCAGTGGAATTTTCTAAGAAGGTCATTATCGGTTTCTTGGGGGCTGAAAGGAGGTAGTGGGTTGGTGTGTGTGTATCTGTAGATATTTATAACATTAAAAATAGCTTCAAAAACTGACAACTATAGCTGTTGTGAATGACTTTTCATGGAAAGATTTTTTTTTTTGTACAACACATCACCGCTTCTAGCAACAGACTGTGGAATTTGTTCTCACAAAGTCAGCAGATGTTTATTCTAAAACCCTTAACATATTTCACTATTCTATAAAAACCCTACTCACTTTGAACTATACTGAGCTCCTGATGGACAGTTTAAAGTATTCAGTATATTTTCTTCAGTAAGTTGATTAGATTTAATAGATTTACATGGCTCTATTGTAAGTTTACACCAAGGAAACTGTTGCAGTGCAACTTTCCTTAGCTTACTGAATAATTTTTATCACAAAAAATGATTGGTTCAACTGAATTTTCAAATGAAATTATTTTTTTACACTTAGCCTCTAGAAAAAAAATGTTGTGCTTGTTTTATGTAATAATTAAGCATACTTATAATACACAGCTTTTAACAGTACCTTTCATTAGTAGGTCTCAAAGCACCTTGCAAAAGAATTTGGTGTAATTATTCTCTTCTTATCTAAGGGTAATTATTCTCATCTAGTGCTCATAAAGAGATCATTGTCTGCCTGTGATCACTGAAAGAAACTCTATAAGATGGTCTAACAATAAAATCAGGTTTTTTTAATTTATTTTTTTTACAATAAAAAACCACAAACTCACCTTTCTCTTTTGTAGTTTTCTGCTGTAGCATTTTTAATTTCATTTAATGATGCCTGAGGAAATTTCATACTGCATCTTCCTTACCAAGTTTGGAAACTAAACTTGTGCTTTAAGTGAAATAGGCTTCTTTTAGTGTCAGAGGAGACCCTGCTGAAGACTTAACCAAACTAGTTGAGGAGTTAAAGAATGATACAGGACAGTTTCTGTTAAAGTGATGGAAGTAGTAATGGTTGCATGGCTCTAGTTCATTTAGCTGGGAGCTTGGCTGCAAAGAGAGTTCCCCTTGCAGAGTGGGTGGAAATGGTACAGAATCTTGCATTTCATTTTTTTTGACTGGAACCACCAGTTCTGATCACCTTCAGTGTACCACTTTTTGTAACCTAACAAACTTTGATGCTGGAGGTGTGAAGCGCACACCTATAAATTATTGTGATGTGCAGATGATTACCACTAATTATATTATTGGTGCAATTTAATAGTTTAGGACTTGAGGTCTTCTACTGGGTTGATATTTTCCAAAATAGAACAGAAAGCCATTTATTTGTTTTATTTTGTTTTCATTTTTAAAATTCAAGACAATACAATAAAGCATTGTCATTTAAGGATAAAATACAGATTAGGAAATGTATGAAAGAATTGATTATGGAAGGATTATAATTTGGGAACTATATCGTATACTATATACTCAATAGTATGGGAACTGTATTCCCAGATAGTGTAATGCTATCCCGAAACATGAGCTTGTATAACATATGTAAGTTGTAAACCCTCTATTAAAGGGTGTGATGTTGTATGTACCGTAATGAAATGTTTGCCAGCAGTCTTACAGGTGTAGTCAGTGATTTCAGTAGACTCTGTTAAGAAACAATGCCTGCGTGTTGGCAGGCTGGCACCTAGAGTCCAGTGAGATATGTGGGGGTTCAGATTATTTGGAATAAAGGTCCAAGAGGAAATGGGCTGAGAGGTCCATTTCCAGAGGTTTTACTGCCTGTGTCTGTGTTCATTGTTTTTGTGTGACTCTTATTTTGCTCCATGCTTTTGTATTTGATCTATTATTTCTGTGTTGTGTTATTTTTAACTAATGCCTTTGTTTACATCATTTTACAGTGCTTAAAACTTGAATATATTTTAAATGGTCTGTGATAACAGTTTTCACTGTGTTGATACTCACGAAAGACCTTAGCATTACTCAGCTGCACATCACATCCTTGACAACTATAATCTATCAAAGCTGGTCTGGAGAACCTCCCAGTGGAAAGCTGGGCTGTGTGTGTAGCATGGAGGTCCCGTTTCATTTGTGGTGCCTTCTGCATGGTTTCACAGCTTGCAGACCGAGCTGGTAGTCATGCACTTTCCTACTACCCAGGCTCTGAAAAGCATCAAACATCCTTGTCTAGCACAAAGTGCTCGTTGCAAAACATGTACTTGAAGATGAACTCTCTCATTAGAATATAAATATCTTTCACTTCTCAGTACTAATACCAATCCATCCTGTCAGTTCTTGCTCTGCTTTGTATGTGCGATGGCATAGATTCTTCTTTGAAGAACGCTTTTCTCATTAAATATTTGTTGAAGCAAATATCTTGCAGCTAAACTGATTTATAAATAAAATCTTCATATATCTCTTGTTTCACTAGTTTGAGTAGTAATTGCAGAGTAAAATTTGGAAGAAGGCCAAGCCCATTCACATAGACATTTAAAGAAAATTACTGCAAATACTTTACCGATGGTACCTGGCACCATTTAAGCAGATGAAAAACATAGATAGGAGCCATAAATGTTGGACACAAGATGAAAGAAAAGACTTTCTGCATGTATATTAAGAATACTATAGAAGAAGAGCATTTTTTAAGATAAGTAGCAAATAAAGTTATTGGAAAAAGCAAAGGTTGGCTGCCTGCTGTGGTTGTGATGAATCACAGTCCACAGAAGGCTCTTTCGTTGGAGAAAGACCATAGGTAACAAAATTCTTAAATTGTGAGGGGGAGGGAGTGCTCTGACTTTTTTTCTGTTTTGGTGCAGTATCTGGCACAGGGAGAAACGTGGTCTGTTGGGCATCCAGGCTTTACTACCAACATTATTTCTGCCTGTGCCCGATAAAGAACAGATCTCCCTATTCTAATGGCATGGTGGAATGACTTCTAGGAAATCCTTTCAGTTGTAAACAACTAAAAATTAAAACACAACCCCAAAGATCTACCTGTCTAAAATCTGGATAAAGTACACAAACGGGAGATTGACTAACACAAATCCTCCCTTGCAGATAATACAGATTGTGGATAATAGTTAATGCATAAAGATATAAAACATGTTACTCATACAGCTATTTTAGGTGTTAAGTAAAACTTAAAAGAGGGAGTGAATTCAGCTAAAGGAGAAGGAGGAAGAGTTATGTATTTATGGTGTCTTCCCCAGCTCTCACGAGCGATGTAAATAAATTAAGAACTGTTACTATATAAATATCTTGGCTGCCATACAAGTGCCCAACATAGTGTTTGGAAATGAGGGAATTGAACAGCGTAGGTGTTGCACCAGCTTTAGATATTTTACCTTCCTTTTTCCCAGGCACAAAAATGTGGACTGAGAACAGTATCTCGACTCAGACCAAAGGTGTTTCTAAATCAAAATCTTGTTTTTAACAGTGAATGGTAGCAGATGCCTAGGGATGGGTATTATAGGGCATGGAAATAGCTGACTGTCTGAAGGGAAGTATTACTGGGTTCTAGCAGGATGCAGTTTAGGGATCTCTGGGCAGCTGATTTGGTATTTAATAGTTTGGTTTTTAACAGCTATGGTGAATTTATGCGATCTCTTTTGAGCCCTTGATGGCTTTAGTGCCCGCAGCATCCTGGTTTTAGTTAGACTGTTGCCAGCTTAAGAGTTAAAATCGTTTGCTCCTTTCATTTTGCCCTGTTATTTTTGATTTGTAAAATTTGATATGAAACTTTTATGGATAAAGTTGAGCGCTTGATGTGTACGTATAGAATGTCAGGCCTTGTGTGCAGACTCTTGTTTACTGAGAAATATAAAAAAGAACTCTTCATAAATTCTTCTCACTTTCAGTAATGTCCAGTTTGTTTATACTTTTCATTTCTCTTAAAATGGAACCTGAGAAATACTTATAGCCAGTTTTGCTCTTAACAGTGTATCCTTTTGTAAAGACTGTGGCATTTGTATTAGTATATGAATTGTATCTGTAGGAACATTGTGAGCGTAAAAAGCTTGCTCTTGAAAAGTAATTGCCAAGTTTGTGATTGTTCATAAGAATGAAGAAAGTTTTGATTCAGATTTTGATGTGAAGTTTCTGTTGTTGAGTAGGAGAGGACGGGTATTATACCTGTATAATATGGTCATATATAATTATGTGGCCATATATAATTATGGTCATCCAAAAAAAAGTAAGACATTCTTGAATAATTTGGAAATGGAACAGTATGTACATGAAATGGCTCTTTCCTGTGGCAAATACTTGAACTTTTGCTTCATTGGTAAAGAGAGAGTGATATAAATCAAACAGGTTTGATTTGCCTTTCTGAACTTGGATTGCTCTGGAGTCTTCTGAAGACTTTTCCAGTTTGATATGGACTTGTCCCTGGTTTGGATTCCTCCTTCCTTCGCTTGAGTGTTAGCAAATTTTTAAAGACTTTTGATGCCTAAGACCAAGGACCCTTTATGGCAGAGTGTGTGTATATATAATATATATATATTTTCTGTTTCTTTCTGATTTGTCAGACCAGAAAATGGGGCTACAGCTCCCATTGTCCAGTAACTCTTCACAAATTTAATTAGATAAAACAGTGAAAGTAGTTGAATTCTAGGAGAGAGATTAAATAAATGCATTTGAATCTTACAGTGACATGGGAAGCTATGCAGTGAAAATCTGCTATCTTGCATGGATGATCAAGGAATAAAATGAAGCCAGCTCATGGTACAGGTATTTGGAACCATTTGTGGTTTTTCCGAAGCAGACATGAAGATACAGGAAAGAGAATAAAAGATTAGAGGAATGGGGGAAGAGCTATGCTTCTTCTAAAGGTAACTGTAGGAAATGCTATTATGAATTGTAATAGACCACCATGAGCAAGAATTAGTGTGTTTCTCTCAGCAACAAAAACTTCAGTGCAGCAACAGGGTTCTATTAAATACAAATCACAGGATTAAGTGATTAAGTTCTCTTCCTCTGAGTTACAGACCTTCCAGAGGTGGATTCCTTCCAGATTTTGCCACCCTGTTGAGGAAACATTCTGTCTTCCATTATACCAGTAGAATAACCTTGTACAACATTAAATCCAACATATGGTATTTCTCAGTGTTGCAAAGATAATTTTTGAATTTGAAAGTCTGTTCACTGGACCTGTAATAGGATTGAGGAAAGAATATTGTATAAAAAAGTATAATCTGAACTCAGTACTAATGCTGGGAGTATGCCTGTACAGTCCGTCCTCTGTATTTCAAGAGGGTTAAGTACTTTTTATTAATAAAGGAATTGGAAATTGCTCCTTCTTCCAAGGATTTAAAGAAGAGATCACTGATTAGCAAATGATGTTGTAGCTTGGGATATGAGGGAGAAGATTTTATGGGAAGTTCTTAAATGCAGTGTAATTTTCAGTACTGTGTTGGTGGGTTTTGCAGTTTTTATTATAAATACAGAGAGCAGATGACTGGAACAGTGGTTGTTCTGGGCTAAAAGTGACCGGTAATTCTGAAAGATTTCATAAAAGACAGTGCTATTTTCATGAGATGCAAAAGTAAAGTCTTTTGTCACTGTCATAGGGAGGTTATATTCCAAAGTTTGGATAGTTTCTTAATTCAGTCTTCCCCTTCCCTCTTTGAAGTTTCGTTTAAATACTTCTGGTGTGAGGAAGCTTCTAGTTGGTTTGGAGAGAAATATTTGTGATTTGTTTAGTGCTGTGGTGACAGAACAAGCTCTTGTGAGTTTTAGAATAGCATTGCTCATTGAAACTCTAGAAATACTGGGAAAGCTTTATTCCCTGGTTTGGTTTTACATTTGTGTCCTTTCTTGTCATCAAAGGATGAGAGCGAAAACCAAGAAATGACTAGCATTTGCTTTATATTGGGCAGAGAATGGAAACTCTCCTAAAACAATCAAATGACATTTGCGTGGGAAACGATAGTATGATTTTTATAGTGTCACCAGGAGTAGGTCTACTACTAGTTCTCCATTTTTGGTTAAGGGAGATAGAATGGGACCTCTGCGTCATGAGGATTTGGACCATACTGGTTTGCTTCCAGATGCATTGTCACAGTTTTGATAAATATCATGGCTGATGGCTGAGTGTCCACAATGGTGTACAACTACCTATTTTATTTCACCTGTGTCTACTTCTGCTTTGTTTTGGTGGTGTGTAGACTAAGATCTCAGTGCTTTCTGAGCACAACGCTTGCTCAAGCTCTTGGAATAACCTTGCTCTCTTGGAGTATCTTAAGAGGTTTGAGTTGTTGCCTTCTGCACTGACAGGACCACTGTGGAAGCACTGAATGAAAGATCTTTAAATGCTGACAATGCTCAGTTTTGTTTCTGTTTTGATAGCCTCAAATTACATTTTTGAATGCACTTCCCCATGTGTGGGCTGATAATGCTGTTGATAAGAATAGGTCTGAGGTGATGGAGGATGAATGAGAAAGCAATGGAGAACTTACTAAAGAGTAGGTGATTTCTTTGAATTTGTCTTTGATTAGGTAGGGTTTTTTGGGGGCATGTAAGGGTGTATTTTCTGTGTGAGTGGTGGGGTTTTTTTTAATTACCGTGGTTAGGACAATTTCTTCCAGTCTTTCTGGTTAAGAGTAGTGACCCTGTTTCCTGGATGCTGATATTGTTATTGTCTTTACCTTCATTGAAATTTGCAATTTTGCAATTTTGTTCTGTGCTGGGTGAGACTGTGTTTTGTTATTGCTTTCTAGTTTCCTCTACATCTTGATAGCAAATGTAGTCAGGAAAGAAATTTTATGGATTTTTTGTTTTGTTTTAAAGCACCTCATTATGTTAGCTGATCTAAAAATCTAGCTGGAAAATTGCCCCAACTTAAAAATAAATAACAATTGCATGCATACATACTTGGCTGCACAGCAAGATCTATTTTTATGAAAGGGTTCTGTCCTGTTTTCACTTAATTTTAATGATCTGGTGTTTTACCTTCATTTGAGAAATCCTAATGAAGTTTATAATATTTTCCATTCTTTCATAATAGATAAATGCTTGCGTTCTCTGGATCAGATTTCAGAATCGTGTGTGTAGGGGAAGCCCTGCTTACCTGTCAGATAACCTCAGATATTCCAGTAATTCCAAGTGTGCTCGAAGTCCTGCCTCTGCTTGTTTTGTGTTTACTCTGGTGGGGTCTTGTGATTGGGAAGGTGAAGTAGAAGATTGCTGCCATATAAATACAGCATATTAAAAAGCAACTGCAATCCCATGTGAGTGAGTGTTCTGATTAAATGAACCTGTGTCAGTCTAATTTATCAGTTACATTTGGATTTTACTTGTGTTGTGCATTAGTTTATGATTACAGCTGCGGACTGGGAGTCAGAACTCCTGTACTTCTCTCCCAATTCTGTCATGAGCTTCTGTATTGCCTTGAGATGCTTCGCTGTCTTTTGGTCAAGGCTATAATGTAGGAAAACAGCATTATTCCCATCTCCTAGGATCACTGAGGCTAGTAGAGCACTTACAGGACACTGGATAAAAGGTTCAAAGTTTAGGGTCATGTTAAAAAAAATGATTGTGCAGTTGGAAATGAGTCAAATGTTCACACAACTGAAGATGAATATGCTTGGTAAAGGCTAAACTAAAAAAGCTGCAGAAGGAGAGGGGACTGAAATAGGACAGGCTAAGCTATAAATACTGTTACGCAACTCCTTATTTCCTTTTTGATTCTTGAGGCTGTGAACTTGGTCTGTCACTTAACGTTTGTAAACATGAGACACAGCAATGATGCTAAAGAATGATACTTTGAAATAATAATATTGGTAAAGGTGCGTGCCTGGGTGAGGTACCTGTGTAGGTTACGTATTTGGACATATCCACTAAAGCTCTCTTGTAGTTGAAAGACTGTAGCAGCTACTGAATAATGGAAAGGGTCTACATTGTTGCTAGATTAGAACATGGTGTTGGGAGTTTTAGGAGGTGGCAATAACATGTCCGTATTGCTCATTCATTGACAGCGGTGCATTTGTGTGAGAAAGGTTGATTCAGCAGCTTAGTGTGTTTCTCTCCTATGTATTTTTGCATCTATAGACTACTCAGCTTTATCTGTAGAGATGCTTTTTGGCCGCAGATTTTTGAGTGAGGTTTTAATTTTCACAATCCTTTAGCAATGTCTGTGTTTACTGAAGCAGTACAAGTGAAATAGGAAAGCTCTTTTGTTGAGAAGTCTCATCCTACCTGTTTGGGATTGTTTCTGGAGAACAGACATGTAATGCCTATAATAATTTTCTTTAATACTCAGCTATTGTGCTCCACATTTATGTTTGAACAGTGCAGTGTGTCATATACAAAATACAATTTATCCATGCCATAGATTTGTTAAAATGAGAATCAAAAATTAAGGTTATAAAGCATAAACTTCTGCACAGCACTGTCTTTACATTATGTGAAGCTGGGTGCTTAGTTTAAACTAAAACAGTGTTCTTTTCAGAGAAAGTAATTTTCTGTTGTCATTAAAATTAAATTCCTGATACAGGTATGAAGCTGTTTCATGTAGTCAGCTGTTAATAGGTCTGTTCTTTTCTTGCATCTAAGTATAGGTAGAGACTTTGTGAAGAGGAGAATTGTACTTCAAGGCACAGGGGCAAAGATAAAATTCCTTAGGTCACAGAGAGGGGTAAGAAAAGGCAAGAAGGTGGTTCGTGTTTTGAGGCTTATCACTGTTCTGGTGCAGATGTTTACTCAGAAATTCAACTGAACAAACAAAACATGCCATGAAAAATGCAATGAACAATTTCATTCTTTCTTGATAATTTTCCACTCTAGGTTTCTCAAGTTGTGATGTTGAGGCTTCCTGAGTGTCTCACCTTGAGCTGCTTGCGACCAATCTTTGTAACGTGTCTTGTTTACCCTTCTTTTTCCTTTATTTTTTGAGAGAGTTATTCTCTGTCTTCAGAGGTTTACTTGCCCTCTTTGAGTAGCTAAGTAAATTCAGAGATCTCTTGGGGATTTAAATTTGTCAGAAAATAACGCTGTCATGTATCTTACCTTGTCCCTCTGTGTTTCTGAGTGTTCCTTTCAGAACAAGCTCCTGTGGCGATGCGGTTGATACCGTGCATAGTTCCTCAACATGAAACTGTTAAGGTTTTTGCTCTCCAGACTCTGATGTTTGTTAGGTGGACTGTACGACAGTACTCAAGCCTTCCCTTTCAAGCTTCTCTTGCAGGATATTTCAAAGCCATCTGTTTTAAAGTATCAATAAGTGATAATAGGAAGGGAAAAGTTGTGGGAGAGGTTGGTTTCCATACCACATAAAACTCACAGAAGTGCACAACTAGTTTGGTGGCATTAGGATATCTAGAGCACTTTGCAGGACGCTTGCTGTGAACTGACAGCCAAAGACCTTTTGTTCAGTGTTTTGAAAATTTCAAGCCCAGAACTCTAATCAAAACACTGTTCAGACAAAAAAAGGTGTATAGCCCCTGCTCTGAAAGCCGTAATCTCTTTTCTTATATTAAGGTTTTCAGACTTGATATAGAGATGTCCAGTACTCTCTACTGTTTGATGGATCAAAGGCTTAAGGAACATGGTACTTCAAATTGTGAGTTATTTGCCCTAGCACCCATTCACATGGAGTATCTTCAGCAGAATTTTTCTGGTATTTATGAACAAAGTGGGCAAAAGCTTACATTTTCCTAAAATAAGTTTGTTTAGTCTGTGTGTGATTTTTTTTGGTTTTATTTTTTACTCTAAATTCTGAAATCCTCACTGCTGAGTCTAATTATAAGCAAGACATTCCCTCATGCTGGTGATAAGTCTAAATCTGCCTTGGGCCAATTACCTCTTTCTTTGCACGATGTCAGTGGAAAGCCTGAAAATGCTGCTACTTTTCTAGCTTGCTTTCTCAGCTCAAAAAGGAATGCTCATTGTCAGTGGCTTGTTAGATCCTTAGTATCATAGAAGTTGATGTTGTGTAGTATAGTCATAACATCCTTCAGTCAAATGCCCTGACTCTGTGGTTATACTTCAAATCAGCAGGGTATCATAGTGTGTTCATAGCTTGAGCACATGAAGACATTTTGCTGAACCTAGGCCTTGATCAGTTAGAAAGGTTGCTTCCTGCTTTCCACTGCTGTTTTTGGTGTTTGTGTCGTACAGAAACAAAAATGAAACAAAAGTATTGGTATTTTACAGAGGTTTTGGGTTGAGACAGGTATATTTGTTGTCAAAGAAGTATTTTTGTTTGTCCTGTCCTGTTCCCCTGGCCCCAGTCATGGTATATGATTACAGTAATAGCCAAAAATGTGTCTGGAAGGAATCCAGCACGAGGATAACACATTCTCTCCTCTCAGGAGTTTGCAATTTACGTTTGTTTTTTTAAGGCAAACATCTATTGTATGCTTCTGTTGATTTGGTCTTTATGGGAATAATATGAAAGGAATCAATGCCATCCTGATTTTTTCATCAGCATTTTATCTCTGTTTTGCTCAGCTGATTGTACATTGTTTTTCTAAGAACATTCTTCTGTCTCCCTATATGAACTTAAAGTGTCTGATTTATTAAGACAGGATTGTCTTGCTTAGTGATTTTTATGAACATGTTATTTCTCACATTAAATGATTTAGAATGTCACTGGCATGCTAATAAAAAAATGCTTCAGTAACTTGCTTTTTTTGTTTGTTTGTTTTTTTAAATTATGAGTGTAAGAAGTGTATTACAAATGCTGTTGCTAGACTGAAGGACACAGAGTGTCCCACCCCGTCCCCCGCCAAGCCCTGTATCCCCACTAAGCTGACTGAACACCCCTTGTGCTGTGTGGCAGATGACACTCTGTAGTTTGTATGTGCAGGCTGTTGTCCTGTTTACTCAGTCCAGGAAATTGATACCATGCCTGAAGTCTGATTTGGGCCTTTTGCCCAAGAGCTTTAGTATCATGGTTTCAAAATAAAGCCACATGAATTCCTCACACTAATCTAGTGCTCTTTTTGCCCTGTGAACCACCTTCCTGCTCTCAGTCTGAATTTAATTCATCCCATTTTCCCAGAAGGAAACTTGCTTCTCGTGCCTCTGCTTTCCTTGTAGAGGGATTCCCTCCAGCTCTGTCATCAGCTGTGTGAGAGGGATAATGCTTGTTGTGACCCAGCGTCTCAGCTGGAAGGGAGCAGATCAGTCACTGGTCAGGTTGGAGCCTGACCTACTGCTGCCATGTGACACTGCAGGGTTTGGCAAATAACCATTATGATTTTTCTTCTCACGTGTGCATACATGGCTTTGAATGGGGAGGGATATATAAATACTAATTTCTGCATTACTCCTCTGTTATGAACTTGACATAAAGTTTGTTCATGCCATATTCATCCATCTGAAGTCGTGTATATGTTGAGATTTGAAGTATGGAAACTCTGTCTTTTCCTGAAATTTTGAAGAAATAATACTAGTATGTCTAAAGGGCTTTAGCAGACAAAATGAGTTGAAGTCTGGCTGTGACAGTTTGATATGTCTTCTCCTGCTGTACCTGGTAAAGACTATCACCAGTCCACTGCTGAATGATGAGAAGAGAATGTGTGCCTGTACCACACACTGTTTACTTTAGAATATGGCTTTTTAGCTTAGTCTTCATGATATCAAACATGATTAATAGAGGCATATAAATTTAAAACATCTAGTGTAGTTTTGTTTTATTAGAACATTCTCTGAATCTTGTAAAACTTGGATTTGTGTAAATGGAATTCTAGTTTTCTTTGAAACCAATTTGACATGGATGTGAGTTTGAAAGATAATCCTAAAATGTAATCCTTTAGAACACTTCTTGTTCTAGGCTGGGTCTTACAACACTTCAGAGTACCATGTGTACTTCAGTGTTATGTATGCATATACTATGTGTCAGTGGTGCACATATGGCAGTTAGGAAAGCATCTGGTCCAGAAAACAAAAAGGACCGTTTACTGTTCTTAAACATCAAATACGGAAATCATCAATCTCAATGAATGTGTTTAAGTTATGTAATTACTTAAATATGAATGTATATGAAAGTTAGCAAAACGAAATATGAAATAAGAGGTATAAGCTATGTTTACTTGCAAATCAACATCAGTTTAAGGTTACTGTCTAGTAACAGGTGTGCTTTCAGGAAAGGAGTGGAAATGCAAAGTCAAGTTACAATTGTGTATTTAAATAAAGTTTCCTTGCTTGATGATTGAAGTAGTAACAATTCTTCATTACTGTGAATAGTTTTGAAATAACCTGGCGTGTTATTTGTGGCATTTCCTGTGAATCCAAAACAGATAAATCTTGAACCAAGTTAGGAATGGACAGGAAAACAGATGAGCCACACTCAGTGGTAATAGGATCACAGCACAAACTGGGAGCTAGTGATGGTAAATTCTTGCTTCTTATTTCAATGCTATCTTTCCACATCTTTCTAACATCTTACGGTTTCTGAAAGGCCTCCCTTCACCTACATCTTGTGGGTCCTGCCTGCTCTTTTGCTTCAACTCCAACACTCATCTGAACCTTCAGTGGATTGATCTAGGTCCCTAATGCCACAGAATACACCTCATTTTTTTAGTATTTATTTTTTTATGTGTCAGGAAGCTGAGTCTGCCCAAGGAGATGTCAGTCAGGCAGCTGGAAATTAATAGAGGAATGAGGGCAAACCAGATCTAGGAAGGCAAATTGGAGTGGATCATAGAGGTGGTGGAGATTATGAAGTCTTCCTGTGGCATGGGCTGCTTTGAACAGTTTGCTTGTCTGACAGGCAACCTTTAGTTTCCTCATCTGTGACAACAGGTTTGCTAAAAAGACTTTGTAATGTGTGCATTCAAGGCATTGTAAGTGGTGAGAAGGATCTTATGGAAGCAATCCTGCCTTACTGTGTACTGAATGTACTACTGCTTTTGCCATAAAACTTTATTTCTCAAGAGAGAAGATGTCATAAAGCTGCTGGATTACCTTTGATAATGGTAATTCTGCCAGTCACGTACCAGCTCTTCTGTCGAAGAATGATGAAGCTCTCTTAGTGTTAATTATTTTGAGAGCAGGGCTAGCTGTTTGAATCATTGCAGGTTGCTATGAGAAACCCAGTAGTGTTTCCATAGGGCATACCAATGTAATTGTAGAAGCTTCTTTTGGAAACTGATAAGGTGTCAGTTATTTGTAGCTCTGCTTCAGAGCAAATAAAACAATAACAGATGTTGAACAGAGGGGATGACCTGCATGTATCCTGATTTTCTTTGCAACTGCACGTGGCCTTTCAGAAGATAGGCTTGGGTTTGCTTTTGGGCTGTTAGAGCTCTGACTGATCTGGGTGCAGTTCTGAGAAGTGACAATAAAGGGCATTTGCTATCAACCCATGGCAGTTGCTTTATACTTTGGCTTTTGGCTCTTGCAAAGAGAGCAACAGGTCCAAGAATCACAGAAGACGTTGCATGGGGGAATATTATGAAACTGTAAGTGCCTTGCTGTGCTCTGCTTAAAAATTAGGATAAATTAAAATGTTGAAGCATTGAGAGGGAATAATCCTGTGATACCTGTAAAGCTCTATATAAGAAACAAACACTATTTTGTTACAGAACATCCTGGTATATGTGCTCCTCATCCCAGTGGGAGACTGACTACCCAGCAGAAGATAGTGTCTATAATCAAATCCCTGCAGGTCTGCATTGCTTTACTATGGCTGCCTAGAATCTAGCAGCTTTATTTTACTGTTCATGTTGCTCTCTGCAAGATGGATTTCGTAATCTGAAATGAAAATTTGTAAATGAGCAAGGGCAAACTAAAGCTTGTGAGTTACATTTTAATACATGCAAGATAATGAAATGGGCCAGCTAGGCGTTGCAGACAATTTGTAGCTGTCTTGGAATACTGAGTGTTGAATATCCCTGTTTACATGGATGGAAGCAGGAAAGACGTTTTAGAGAGCTCCTAAGACTAATTCTGTACTTTGATCATTCTGGAGAGCAAGGAGAAGAAAATTTGGTTTTGTCAGCAGGCCCCCTTAAATACAATGTACGTGTAGGATCTTTTGGGGTTTACTTACTTAAGGACTCTGTGTCCAGTAGGGATGGACAGGAAAGGATGAAATATTTGGTTTATGTTGTTTGTGGTTATCCATCAGCAAAATGATGTTTACTTCCACTCTTAGTGATACATTTTCGGATGGATTACTGTAGGAGTGACACCGTGGGGAGTATTTGGAAGATATTACTGACACACTACAAATCTGCATTAATTTGTATTATTATATGTTCCTATATCATAATAATCTTTGGGGATTTGCTTTTTTCAATATTACTGTGAAACGTTTATCCATTCACTGTCCGTGTTACAGTTTTTTAAAGGTATATTTAACATGTTTGGAACAGCGTGTGCCATTTCCTTATGCTCTCTTACGGCTTTGCAGTTTGATTAATGCACTGAAATGCTCATCCAGGGAACATTATGAGTTGGTTACTCATCCTTCTTCTCCCAGATAATCCTGTCAGCATTGCCATGTTCTACTCAGACCAGTGGCACAAGTATTACACAGCCGCTTGTACGAGAGAAATACATTATCACACGGACACGAGGAGAAATAGCAGTGACAGTAATATGGCTGTTGCTGTCATGGTCTACTGTTATAAGCGAGACAGGATATTTAGTGTAAGGTCTCGTTTCATATCTTTTTAGACAGAAATAGGCTGATTTCAGGCAAACATTTAACCTTTGGATTATATATGAAGTATAACGGGTTTTTTATTATTTTGGTTTGGTTTTTTTGTGTTTATATCTTACATAGTTTTAAGCAGCCAGCCCAATACAGAGTTGGTAGGTTGAAAATCCAGTGAAGTCAGCATCTGTATCCAGTATTATTTGAGGTTTTAAAATCACTGAGTAACTAGATTTTCCCATATTTAGTTTTTAATTTTTACGGTCTTTTAATTGTTAGGAATAGAATTTTTGTGTTCTGACATTGTAATTTCTGTTTGTTCATCAGCTGCCTTTGTTTCATGCTGTCATTCAGTAGAACAGTAAGTGAAAAGTGATACATCATTTTAGTCAGTGGGGTAGAATTTTCTTAAAATGTCATTCTTAAGTTGCTTAATTTCAGAAGTTATGTATCAGCTTTATGAAATACTCTGTTTTATCTTTTTGTCTTAGTAGTGTTTGTTTTGTGCAGCCATCTACTACAGATTAAATGTAATGGCTGTTTCAAGCCAATACTGAAGTGTTGATTTCATTGCAATCTAGCTGGTATAGATAACGGGAATATAGTTTTCTCTTAGCAACCTCCTGTTATTCTGTGGTCTGTGCATAATACACAGTTAATGTGTTAATACAGCTAATACACAGAAAAAGTATTGAGGTGTCATGATAGCATTAGATACTGATGTAATGTACTGTCTTATGTTCCTTGAATCTAAAAAGAAACTGGAATATACCGATCCTCTTAAGCTATAGAATTGAAATAATGAAAAAGATGTTTTCATGTAATTTGTTTTTAATAGACTTTGTAAGCTTAAGGGACCACTGACACTGCAAGATTATGATGTTACCTTGCCAAGCCGCTTACCAGAAAAAGCAGCAGAATTTTCCTTGAGCAGTTTGCAAGCAGACTTTTGCAATACAGAAAAGGAACCTTTAGTACAGATTTTGAGTTTTACAGGGGAACAATCGGGGTGGATTATATATTACCAGGTTTTTGTTGTTTGTTATTTTTTTTCCTCTGCTGCTTCTGCTTTTTCACCCCTTCACATAAACGTACAGAAATAACACAATGTAGTAAATATTACACTTTTTACACAGCTCTTTGTGAAGTACTTATTTAATTGAAAGAATGATTGTACTAAAACAAATTTGTCTAAATGTAATATAGCTTTAAAATTTTAGGTCAGAATTATATTGTTTATGAAATGACCTCAGATTGCTTTTATCTTCTTGTTACTTTTGGCTAGAATTTGCAAACATGATGGAATCCTGAGGAATTTACAGTCATGTGCAAAAATGCACATGTAACCTTGGCATGAGCAAAGCGTAAGTGCGGGAGTGTGACCTATATTTGTCAGATTTAGCAGAACCAGCCTGCTAAGTAGCACATCATCTACTAAATGCAATCATATTGCTTTCCAAAATCCAAAGTATCAAAATGAAGTAGAAAATGTATGAAGCTGACATTCTCCAGTCGAGTCAGTCTTTTCTCTGGCTGTTTTGAAAAGTTTACCATATTCATCTGAGGATCCTTGTGCTCCTTGGGAAAGGCAGTAAGGTCTAACTTGGCAATGGGAAAGAAGAAAATCCAAAGAATGCCAGTGTTGTTTTGGGTTTTTTTCTCCTGTTTAGTCATGGATAGCTTTATCTTTGTATGTGAATGCATTAGCTCAGTCTGAATTTTTATCTAAAATGTATAGGTACAGCTGGAATGGTGAATCTTCCCTTTTGATTTTCATGCTTTGCAGATTGTGAACCTGAGCATTACAAAAAATAAATAAATTTTGTAAGCATAGATTAGAGAAAGATGCTGAAAGACATTGAGGGTTTTGTGTTGAGGAAAAAAAATAATTGAGTCCAATAAGTTTGGCAGTTAACCAGTTTTCCTGACGAAAAATGAAATAGAATTAATTACAGAACTGGCTAGGAAGTAGTGAGAGTATTACTTTTGCTTTAAAAACCCCACAATTTTACAACATTTGTTTACTTTCTTGGTGAAACCTGAATGGAAGGTTCTTCAGTGGAAGAGCATTTTCATAACTTAGTGGAGATTATAGTTAGAAGCAAGCGCTATCTGGTAGTTGTACAGAGTTAAATGAATTACACGAAGTCTGAGTATCTTGGGGTGTTACTGTGCTAAGAAATAGATAATAAATATAAAATGAATAAATTTTATATTAAAGATTATACCTTTCAGAGCTTGCACTTTGCAGATTAACAAAGCTGAATGGGAATAATTGGCATCTCAACTACATTTTTAGTTAATTATAGAAATTAATTTTATAAACAAAATTTGAGTGGTCTCTTTTTTTACACTGACAGCATTAAAGCAAAATGTTCAGATTCCTACTTAAAATAACTCATGGTGCTCCTAGAATATATGTTCCCAGAGTTTATGAAAATCTTCTGTTCATTCATTTTTCATCTGTGATCTTTTTAACACATATTTTTGTATCATATTTAAGAAAATAGAAGACACAGTTCTTGATAGCTGTTGTTCCACTGAATACCTCTGTAATCAGCAATTTTTAGCTATTATAGACTTCTTACTACAAAGGTTGTAGTGTCACAGTCATGCAAGAAGAACGATGGGGCTGTTTGCAGCTACAGCATACTGCTGTTTCTTATACCCATTTCAAAAGTTTACATTTGATCTACCTAAATCTTTCATGTGTCTAGCAGGAGCATCTGGCCAGGATGAAGAGACAATCATAATTGTGAGGCCCTCTACAAACTAAAACTAGTTGGACACAAGACTGCTACATTCATTTAAAGCTCTTTAGTGACTCTCGCTAAAACAACGACTCTCTGAGTTTGTCTGTCTTCACGATATTATGTTCCTCTTTTAGCCCAAAGACCTTGGCACAACCTTCCAGAACCTTGAAGAAAATACATGGAACTTGAAGCAAAAGGGAACAGTTATGGGTAGGAGATGAAGCTGTTCCTTAGCTTTGCATCTCTTTACTGTGAGGGTAAGAGTATCCCTTCTCTGCATCTAGACCTCTATGCAGTGGTTGTGAAGTGAACACAGTCTGAAATCTTCAGACACACACATTTAAGGGACAATCGGAACTAGAGTTAAGTTCTTGATCGCAACGACTGAGAAACTCAAGTTCTTTGAAAACTGCAGCTCTTGTCTTTTTGTATATAAAAATAGTAATAATAATAAAAAGATATATAAATATCTCCAACTCATTGAAGATTTCCTGTGTGAGAAGTGCCTTGCTTCACAGCTCCAGCAGAGCAGCCTGTGGTGAGCAAAGGGCTGCACAGTGGACAGCTCATACCCACAACCCACTTCACACCTGGGATGCAGCTTGCAGGCATTGCCAGGAGCTCCCTCCCCGCAGGCTGATGCAATGTCTGTCCCTGCTGCAGCGCGCTGCTCTCAAACTGCTCTGCAGAGATGATCGCATTTCTGACTGAAATACGTCTTGCTGGCCAACAGAAATAATGCTTCTTTATGAGGCTCTTCTGAATTTTAAAAACCAGTGGCTTCTGTTATTTTCTCCTTTCATCTCCCACTCCATTTTTTAATTGTATTTTTTGTTTTCGGTGTTGCAGTGCATGTGTCACATACAATGGTGTATTGGGATTTTGGAGGAGGATATCAAAACTTCAATATACGTTCATAAGAAAGTATTCAAAGAGCCTGCGGGCAGATATTGGAGATAATGAGAAACTATCTGGAGCTGCTGCAGGCTCCAGGGATGTTTGCTGGCTGCAGAACCTTCCTACAGGAAAGAAATTGCTCGGTAATTACAGGCAAGGTCAGCGCAGTCAGTTCAATGGAATAGACATGGTGAGAGCTGGGGCTCCCTTCCTTGAAGATCTTTGAATGTCATTAATGAGACACAACTGTTTAATCTCTAAAGGTTTTGAATGTGTGTTTCAGTGGTGTAAATCTCTTGTAAACAAATAAATTTGTTTAAAAGGCTAATACGTGATATTTGTACATTTTTCTTTGCTGAACCTGGTCTTTAAACATCTGTCTGAAGTATTTCAGCCCACTTCAATTTATTTGAAAATGGGGCATATTTTCATGGCTGATGGGTAGCCTTTTCTCCAAGATATTGTGGAAGTCATCTTAAATTTGTCCTCTAGAGACAATCTTTGCTTCTCTCCATTCTGAGGGCAAACCCTTGAGTTCAGAAACATTCTGTGCCTGAAATTTGCCATGGAAAGCTTTCAAGTGGCAGTAGTAGTTGCAGGTCTTCATCCCTTCTGTTTCTCACTTGTGCTGAACAGCTCCACTTTAATTTTGCCAGTGCAGCTGAATTTGGGGCTGTGTAGGGACTGTGCTGGGGATTGATTCAACTTAAAAAATGAAAAAGCTTTTGAGCACAGTTCAAACTGATCGAAATCTAGGCTGCTGTGGTGCCATACCTCCTAAGGGAAGGTCCCTTAAAATTGATTGCTGGTTTTGGAGGGTAGGCTTTTGGCAAGATCAGCTTCCTGAACTGCATGATTGGAAGTGTGCTGGCGCTTGTGTTAGGGAATAGCTTGTTTCAAGGGAAGTTGAGAGTGCGGCTGAATCTAGGAAACCAGATTTATATTGGTTAAGCTGTTGTGAATCTTCATTTCTGAAATTTTTAATTGGATATTTTCTCTGCTGTAGTTCAGAGTGTAGCACCTTGAATGATCATCCCGGCTTAAGTGAGGGGCATGGTGTGCCCTGCTAGAGGTTGAGAAAGAAGTGATCAGAGCTGCAGGAGCAGAAATAGCTTCAATTTTATTGCAGCTGAATGCTTTGTATTGCAAAGTCTAGCCTTCAATTATTTTTCTGGTTTGCTTCCCTGCTGTATGAGCAAAGCAGATCGAGCATTATTTGACTGAGAAATTTCCCATGAGCGTGCTTGACCTGTCACTGATTAAAGAGACTTGCAGCAGTTCTTTCCCAAGTAGATATAATATTTATTCACCTAAAGTATATACTTGCTGAAGAAAGTGTTTAAAAAAAACCCAAACAACCAAAACCGAATAAAAACGCCACACCTGACTTAGGTATTCTCTTTCTTGCATGTTTTGGTAGGTTCTGTTTATCTCAAATACCCTTGGTTTTGGGGCTGAAGTCTGTTCTGCAGTGCTTTTTATATTTTCTAACTTCTTTTCCAAGTGAGCAGCATAACTGTTAACTCGCTTCCTCCATAGGCAGGGTTTGTGACAGTTTGCTGTATTTCTTGTCTTCAGGCTTCCACCTTTTAGAGAATGTGTATAAATTTGACAACTCAAAATTAATAGCTTCTAACAGTTTGCTTAGAGACTCTTTGTGTTTTTCTTGAAAATATTTTTCCTGAAGGCATTTTAAAATTTGTTTCTTGCTTGTTCTTCCAAACTCTTTTAAAATTTAACTCCCCTTTAATCTGATGGTGTGGCACCAAGCATTGAAAGTGGAGTATATGTCATTGTTCTAGGAATAATACAACTATTTCCCTTATTTTTCATATAAGACAGCTATACATGAAGAAGATCTTGCACTACAAAAATGTGTACAACATACATAAATTGCCTTCTCCTCTCTCACAAGAACCCAAGAAGGTCATTCAGCACATCAGAAATGCTGATGGAGATGGTTGCCAGGGTATTGCATTGAAATAAATTTTGTCAATATTCACAGTGAATGTCTGCTGAAGAGCCACTAATACAAGCTTCACTTCTCTCAGTATGCCACCAAATACGTTTTCTGTCCATTTTATTTGGTAACGATATATAGATGCTTATATCTAACATTAGGGTCTGTATTAATGGACTGGCAGTTATTATCACAGTGGCTGGTGTTACACCTTTGCTACGTATCTGTGTTTCTGGGCAGCTGTGCTAAGGTTACAGATCTCTTCACATTTCTGATGAGCACAACTCTCTGTCTTACCCAGGCCAGGCAGCTGTCCTGAGTAGGAGAAGAGCTTCTAGAATTACCCAAGGACAGACACTGTGGAGAGAAAACCCTTCCAGAGCAAAAATCAAACATCTTCTAACTTTTTTTCCCTCTCTGTTCTTCCTTCATTTTTCTAGGGTTAAAGAACATTTTTACAACCACTAGTTAGCTTATTGGTATCTGTTTAGAATTGTGTCCTCCAGATTAATTTTGTATTGGTTAGTAATATAAAAGAAAGGTGTTAACCTCAATGACTTATACCACACTGGAAGGTGAATAAAACAAAGATAACTAGAAGAGATGAGTGAAAGAAGAGGAAAACCAGTACTTATTCAGGTCAAAATTATGTTTTCTCCCTATGGAATCTGCCCTTTTTCATGAAAAAAAAAAATAAAAAATCCTTTTACCTCCAAACCAGTTACCTTTTCATATATGTACTTCAGCCTTTTAGGTATTGAGTAGTTAATTTTGTTAAATAATTTTCCTTCCTTTTGGTTAGGATTCTTTAATAATTTATGTTACTTAATAAGTTGGACTAAATAAACAACAAAATGTGTCATCTTGCCAGCTTCTAGCTCTATGAAATTTAGCCTGTAATATAATGACTGTATTACAGAATGTGCCAATTTTGTAGTATAGTGTTCAGCAGTAACTTTGAAGGTTACTCCCACAGTCACTATTTGATTGCTGGTGGAGTCTTCTGCCATCAGCCTGTGCAGAACCAGTTGTGGTTTGAGCCTTCAGAACAAAATGAAAGTTTGTGGTTTTGCCATTTTTTTAAGCTATCTTGCATCTTCATGGATACTGGTGTATATTAGACTGTAAAGGGAGGGAAAACTGCACTTTCCTTTGACCTCATGCCAGTTTGACAGGAAGGAAATCTGGTGAAGCTGAAAAATCCTGAAATCTGGAGCCTCACTTTTCAAAGACTCTGTAGCTTATGTTTCTTTCCATAAGATGTTTGGGCAGTCAAAATCTTCAAAAAGCAGACCGTAAGTCCTTTTTTGTTTTGTCTGGGGCTTTTTAAAAGATAATTTAAAAGTAGTGTGGGTTCACCTGAATTTTCCTCCTCTGCTTTCCGTCCCCTCCCGATCTCCTTTTATCCTCACCTTCAGGTACTCTGCTCTGGAGCCTTGAAAAGTGGGTTTTTGAATAAACATCAAATGCTGAAGAGCCTGCTGCAGTATTGGTACACTTGACTGTGCGTGACTTCTTTCTGTCAACAAAAGAGACACCTCAATGAAAGATGCATGAGTACAAGTGAATATTTTTCTGGTTGTCCAACTGTGGCTTAACACTTACCCTTTGTATAGGTTAATGGAAACAGTTAGGAGATAAAAATGGTGAGTTCAATATTGACACTAAATTATGAGAGCTACTGTTAATAAGCTCATTTTTAAAAATTAATACCTAAATTTATTTCTATAATGTGGAATCATAACTTGTTGCTGGTTTTACATTCAAGAAGAGCTATGGTTTCAAAGCAAAATCAAGTAAAATACTTGTGGATCCTTCTTCCCTGTGTAACAGGTCTAACATGTTTTCTTCTCGTTAGGTGTCTCAACTGTTTTACATCAGTGGGTTTAGACTCAAAACAGTATTAAAGCATGAGTTCAAGTAGCATCTCTCTTTGTTAAAGGAAAAATCCAAAGCAAAGGTGTTTTCAGTTACCCTTTAAGTGAGAGTAAAAGTAGTTAACTGCAATTCAATGACATTTGGTGTCCTAGTAGTGCTAGAAATAATTTACCAGCAGAAAAAACAAATAATTCAGAATTGAGTGTATTTCTATGATTAGCACTTGTCCTGCTCTGAAAGAAAAGATGTGTAAAGTTTGATTATAAAAAAAACTGAAGTTAAAAATTTATTTTGGATAAATTTCATCTGGAAGGCCAAGCTCTCTTTATATGGGGAGCCCAAACTGAATTCAGCCTTGTGGCAAAATAGTGCGAGTAACACCTAGCTCTTCTGAAATGCTTTTTATCCTCAGCTCTTACACATGCTTTACAATAGAGGTAGTAACTGTTAACCCTTGTGTTTCATGGTGGGGAAAAGGAAGGCAAAAAGCTTGGTTTAAACATGTGAAAAGGAGCAGAACTATGGGACTGCTGGAATGGCAGAAGAAGGGTGGAGCTCTAAATGAGTTACTGATTTTCTTGAGGAAAGACTAGCATCTGAATCTTTTAATTAAATTATTTCTTAGGAAATACTGAGTAGGTGGAAGTGAAGGAGAGGGGAATGGAAAGAATTAAATCTTAATATATAATATATGTAATCTTAATTCAGCCTGTCTCTTGAGTGTTTGACAGTACAATCTCAAAAGTATTTTTTGCCTTGTCCACTGAACATAAGTACACCATAAAGGAAGTGTTGACCCTCAGTGATTTGAAAGTAAAATATTCTCATAGGATGTGTTGTATTGAAGGAGAGGTGTTTGAATAATGATTGACTTAATTCCTTTTGTAGTTATTCTAGATTTTCATCTCTTCCTGTCCAACATTCCTAATGCAGTTAAGATATTTTTAAGAGGAGAAGCCTTTGGTTTGTCTAATCTTGAGAGGGATAGTAAATGGGACTCAAGTGAGAGAAGGTTATTGGCCAACATGCACAAGAGTCCTTTTCTCAAACTTGTTAATTTTATATGCATATAAATACTTATATGAATAAGTACAGAAATTGCATAAGGATTTTGTGCAAAGCCGCTGCATCTGTAGTTGTCTGTATTCTAAAATCCACTTGTGAAGTCATGGTACTTGCACAGTTCAAACAGTTCTGTTTAACGCTTGACTCATGCTGCTCTAACTGGTGATTCAGGGACTTTCTGTTTTCTCAGTAAACCGCTTTTTTGTTGCTATTGTTTCTGTGTAGGATTAGTAAAGTCTTTCATCATAATATAAATGCTGCTAATATAAAATGCCAACTCTTGAATGCAGATGTTTGTTAGGAAGACTCCAGCGCCTCTGGAGATGATAGTGCTGATCCTTGACAGGATCAAGTTTGCTTATGGGATAAGCACAGAAATTCTTGTTCGATCTGTTGTGTTTTGAAGGCTTGTTTGAATTTTCCTTTATATCAACTTTATTTGGGCTATAATTGAGAAGCACCATAAATCTGGAAAGTCTAGGTGACGTTTCTCGTATCCTCATCATGCCATGATGAAAAAAGTTGGTAGCAGCCATTATTTTTTAATCTTTGTTTAGTAGAAATGCTGAAAAGTTCTGGTAGTGACTCCCCAAACCTCATGGACGGTGTTCCTGATAAGTGTGCTACCTGAATAGTGTTGTAAACTACTTTATGACCTTGCCTTTATATCTATACATTTCTTTTCTCATTTTTTTCTCTTTTTAAAAAATTCTTGTTGGTACATCTATGCTAGACTGAAAAAAGGGGTTAATTACTCAAAATGTGGGGTTAGTACAGTGCAGTATGTAATATAGACAAGGCCGTTTTTACAGCTCTGATGAATGTCATGAATGCAATTCTTAATTTAAATGGATTCTCTTTAGCAGTAATTGTATAGATGCAGTAACTGTGCATATTTGTGCACTTCAGATACAACTTTTGGAATATCCTGGACAGCTATTTGTTTGGTCTCTTCTACTCAATCTGAACTCCTCTCTATAAAATTGCATATGGGTAATTTTCCCCCTCTTTTCCAAATTTGAGTAGTCTTGAAAATTCATATGTATTGGTTCAAACTTCTGAGCTTTAATTTTGGAGTACTTTAGATCTCCTTAAAAAAGGAATTTAAGCCTTGAATCTTCTTAGTCTCCTTTGAGACTGATAGGTTTAGCACTGTACTCTTATGGTTTGGCACATCTTTCATATGAGGAAAGTCTGAGAGAGCTGGGACTGTTCAGTCTGGAGAAGAAAAGGCTAAGGGAGATCTTTTCAATGTGTATAAACGCTTGATGGGAGGGAATGAATATGAGGGAGCCAGACTCTTTTCAGTGGTGCCCAGTGAGAGGACCAGAGGCAATGAGCACAAAATGAAACACGGGAGGTTTCCTCTGAACGTCAGGAAACTCTTCTTTACTGTGAGGATGATCTAACACTGGTACAGGTTGCCCAGAAAGGTGGTGGAGTCTCCATCCTTGGAGATACTCAAAAGCCACCTGGATACAGTCCTGGGCAACCAACTCTAGGTGACCCGGCTTCAGCAGGTGCTTGGACCAGACAATGTCAAGATGACCCTTCCAACCTCAACCATTCTGTGATTCTGTCTCTGTGTCTCAGGCCCTAGCTGTGCATCTGCTCTGTCACTAAGACCTCCCTTCCCTACCCTTGCTCCAAAGTTGTGGGATCTTTGTAGTTTGCCCCAGTGGCTGTTGCCAAAAGAGTGGGCAGACTTCCCCCCTGTCCTGCCCTGCCCTGCAATGTGTCTTCCTAGATACGTTTCATTAGTTATACAAGGCAACTGTGAAAAGTTTTGGGAACTTTTGAAGTTCAAAATAAAACTTTGTAGTTAGTATTTGCGTGTGTATCAACTACATATGTGTGTGTGAATATTGCATGTATCTATATAAAATATATATATTTTATAGGAGTCCAATATAAAATCCTTAATCATGATACTTTGATTACTGTAACAATAGTCCCTGGAGCTTTAAGTTGTTTTGTGGCTTATTTTATTCACTTTTAATTTTGTTTTTTGTATGTGTGTGTGCTTTGTCTTGCAGAGTTGGAAAAACCCAGGAATTTCAAGCTTTGAATGATGGACGTCTTACAAGATTGCCACAGCTAAACTGAAGAGGCAGATGCTGCTCTGAGTAGTAGATGGAGTGAGCTGGTGTGTGCGCTGCACGTACATGAAAATGCACATGTTTTTGTCATTGCATAGACTTACTCTTGTGTATTCCTGAGAGCTTTGCAATTGATGAAAATTAATTTGAGAACCAGATGGAACACCTTTATAGCACAGGAATCAGTAACCCATGGAAAGCCACCTGCCAGTGATGTTCAGCTTCCCACATGGTCTTCACAGGTGAAAAAAGTTTGCAAGAAGAGGAAGAAAAAACACCCTCCGCATAGAAAAAGCCTAGTAAATACCTCTACAATCTAAATCAATAGCTGCGAGGGAAACAGAAGAATTCAGAGGGTAGAGGAAACTGATTTTGTTACTGCAGAGGAATAATGTGTGGTCTTTGGCACGTTTTGCTTTGGGCTCAGTAGATTGTGAATGGACAAATAAATCGTGACCATATGTTGAGTAATGATGAGTGAAAGTAAATAAGTTGAGGAGCTATGGGACAAGTCTGGGCATTGAACTGAGCAAACGTCGTCGTCCTTGAGTTAACCAGGTCATCAAACTTGCATATTCTTTCTCCCTCTCCTTCTTCCTCTTTACACTTAGTGTGGTATAAATACTAATTAATTGAGCTCATAAATGTTATTCAAATAAAACGATTGGATTACTTCATATGTTTCCTTCTTGTACAGCTGCAAATGTTGTGTCTGGAACTATGAATCTGTGCTGTAGACAAGCATCAAGAAGGAAAGATCCGATCAAACAAGCAAGGAAAATACCTAGAGAGATAGTGAACCCAGGAAGTCAGATTTTTAATGCTGCTTCTCTTTCTTTTTTAGATGATTACATTTCTTCCTTCCTTGAATTTTAGAAGATTTTGAAAGAGTGCTTACTTGATGTGCTTTAATTCTGGCATTTGTTTTTTACGGTAGGATGAAAAGTCTGTGATTCCTTGTAGCAGAAAAAAGGGAAGAGTAAAGGAAAAACAGCTTGGCATTTTAGCCTATTTCAGTGGAGCGAGAACTTCATGGTTCACCTGAGGCAAACTTACCTGCTTTGAAGGCTAAAAGCTTTAGAGCATTTTTGATTCTGCTATAAATGAAGAGGGGGTTTCTTTTTCATTCGTGTGTGGCAGCAAAAAGTGGGAAAGCAGGCAAGATAGCATGATAAACAGTTCAGGCTGTGTTGGGTCTCTGGTGGAGAAAAGTGCTGCAATGAAAATTAGATTGGCTTTGGATTGCAAAAACTTTTGAGTCCAACGAGCGGTTCGGTACCAAGAGGGATTTCCCAACTGGCCTGGCACACCAGTGCCTGCTCGAGTTCGGGTCTGTTGTTTCGCACGGTTTGTGTGCCTTTTTTTCCCTTTATGCAATCTCTTTCAGCTTTAGCAGCAGAAATACATCAGATGGAAAATATATGCCAGAGGGCAGCTTGGAAAAGTTGAATGTCATATATATACATATATATGTATGTGCGTGTGTTTAAATTTCTGCAACTGAACTTTTGAAGAAAATCTGACTGGAGGAAATCTTAAAAGCCTTAAGTTACTTGAAACCTACACATTTGCAACTCTTTGTCTCTGGAATTGCATTACGCTAAACTGGAATCTCAGGCTGTATAAAGATTATATCAAGTTGAGCAAAAAGATGACTTAACCATTTCTCGAGCGCCTCTTATGAAGTAGCTGTTTCTCCAAAGGATAAGTGCACCCTCACTCTACAGAATCGAAAACAAAAATGAACCTGAATTTTTTTTTAAGTGTTACTTTTTCTTAGCCAACTGCCATCATCTTTTATAGAGGAATTTTTCACTATGCATTTGGTGGATATTTATAAACACTGACCCCATCCTCCTCCCTTTCAATGATCTATCCCAGGTCAGTCTTATCAATAAAAAAAAAAATTGATTTAAATTTTGTGCACTAGACATATTACTTTCTTATGTCAAAAAATAAAAGATTTAAAAAGCATGTATGCAGCAGTGGAACATGGGCCTGTTCTTTGCAGCGATTCCAACATCCTCTGCCTCTCCTGGAAAGGGAGAGTCCCCAAAAGTGAGAAGGAGAAACCGGTGTGCAGGAGGCGGTACTATGAGGAAGGCTGGTTGGCAACAGGCAATGGCAGAGGAGTTGTAGGCGTCACTTTTACTTCCAGCCATTGCAGGAGGGACCGGAACACCCCTCAGAGAATCAACTTCAATTTGAGGGGCCACAACAGTGAGGTAAGCAAAACGTGTTACACTTTAAAGGAAATGACAGCAGTCCTTTTTTTCTTTTTTTTTTTCCCTTCTTTTTTTTCCTTTTTTTTTTCTTTTTCTTTTTAGTCTTTCTGCTTGAAATTTGTCAGGGTGCTATGAAAGAGGTTCAGGACTAATCCAAATGTGATTATGATCTGTCAGAGTCTTTCTAGTAAATTCAAGCACATGAATCTGATAGTGAGATAGTTTTCGGGAAATGGGTCTGGTTTTGGTTTGGCCTATTTTCTCTTTCATTCCCCAGTGCCTCCCAATTTCCAGGCAAATTCAATAGATGTGTGTTAAGGGAGTTAAAAGTTGTCATAGTCGACTGGTTTTACACAGTATTAAAGTCTGGCTTAGAAGATTAATGGAAAAGCAGGAGAGCGGGAGTAGGAGAAGAGCTCAGTTGAAGTTTGGCAGTTTTTTGGAAGTTGCAAAGTGAAATGGCCTGTGGCAGGGGATAGCTGTCATCTCTAGAAACACACTTGATTGTGTTAGACAAAGGGGTAAGTGGGACTTCTTAGAAAGTTATTAAGATGCGCTGCAGTAAAATACTGCAACTGCAGAGTGCAAGGCATTGTTCTGAATACGATGATACAGAAACTTTTCAATTTATTTTTTTCTGGAAGGGATAAATCTGTTGGTAAAAGCTGTTATTTCAGCTGTGTTTTATCATTTTCCTGGCACCTATCCCTTTTCTCTGCATAATGCTTCATGGAAAGTGCAGAAGATTCCCAGTAGCATACAGAGTTGTCTTGGACAGGTCTGAAGGTTTAGTTTGTTTCTGCTTTTTAGTTAGGCTGCATTTGTATGTGCTCTTTGAAAAGAATATCTTTAAATCAAAGCTTTGCTCTTAGGTTAGTAGGTGGAATGACATTGTATGTACTGAAATTAAAATCAAGTTATAATGTGGTTTTTTTCTTGTCCTTTGTGCTACTTACTTGTTGGGCTCTAATATATGTTGCCCTTTCGATATAAGCCACCCCAAAGATTGAGAGGTGGATGGTTTTGGTTCTTGTGTGTTTTTGGTTCTTTGTTTCTTGACATTAATAACCATCCTCTTTTTAAGGAAAAAGCAGGGAGCTTTTAAGGGAGCAGGGGATAAATATTTAGTCTTAAATAATTGCTTCCACACGCTTTGTCTGTATGCAGGTGTGTGGGTGTATTGTAAACTATGTAGACCTCTGTATTTATAGATGAGAGAGATTCACGTATATGTTGTATCAGGTTCATTCAAAAAATTACAGCCACCTTTTCCCAAAGGGAAAAATGATATTTAAATTCAGCATTTTGTTTTGAGCCATCTTTAGTAGTCAGTATAACTTTCCATTGCAAATTGCATTTTATACTTGAAATGTGTAATACAGTGATCACTGTATATTTCTCCATCTTTTCTTCTCTAACTTTTCTGTGAACTCGGGCACTTATTTTTCTCCTTTTGTAAATTATGTGTCTTGGAAGCAATGGTGAAACTGCTGCTTATAGGAGTGTGAAGTCTTGTTGCAAAATGTGCAAATACAAGACTGGGTGTATGTGCCAGTCAAGTGGAGAAGATGCTGATGTGCATGCTGCCCTTTGGCTTTGGCTACTCTGCATTGTTTACTCAGCCATTAGGTTTCTCTTTTTGGGTCATTGTGTTGTTGCTGTGTGGATTGAGCTGTGCTGTTTGCACATCCTTTCACCTCACAGTGATCAGCACTGGAGAGACTTGCAAATGAAAGGAAAATATTCAGGTTTATTTTATTATTTTTTTTTAAATTTGGGCACTTAAAATGTGCTGGGTCAAGCTTGTCATTAATAAAGAGTTGTGTTTCTGTAAATGATCTTCCTTATAGCAGAAAATGTGTAAGTGACCAGAGTAGAGACTGCCAATACATTTCTCTATGGCACTACAAAACCGGTATGGTGGGATCTAACTGAAAGAAGAAGTAGCTTTAGTGCAACTGGCTTTCTGTGATGAATCCGGGGCTGCTATCAGATTTTCCTGCTGGCATATTTTTTGAGCATTGGTATACATGAAAGTTCATCCGTAAAAGATGGTGTGTTATACAACACTCTTCACCAGGCTTACTGAATGTAGTCCTTTTAGAGTAGAATCCTACTTGTTTTGGTAGGAATGAAACTAACAGAGGATTGTTGTTAAAGGTACGTAGTTGAATGGACAACAGGATTCTTTTCTTTAGGAAATACCTTTCTTTCTAAATTTGTCTGTTGAGAAGTTCTTTAAAAAGAAAGAAAATGTTGAACAGCACCACTTAATTGCTAATGTTTTGTTTTCACATTCTCATGTTAAAAACCCAGCCAACAACCACCTTGTCTTTTCTGTGTATCATGTTATGCAATGAAAAATGCTAATTCTACAAGTGTATCCTGGTATATGCATCTGATTAGAGCTACATTTGTTGTACAGAATATGCGTAAAGGGATGTGATTGACTTAAAACTTTGAGTCTGTGTTTCACTGACCAGTTCTAGGAATGTATCGTATTGTCTTTTTCCCAGAAATGGTGATTTCCACCCCTACATATTTTTCTCTGGTATAAAGCTAGGGTAACAAGTCAAGTTTATTGCTTTTCTGACATATGTTGCTGCTTTAATATTAATATGCATTCAATTATAAAGCGTGAAATTCTGTAATGAGCAGAGCGGAAGAGGTGAAAATAGAGAAGCAAAATGCTTTTCATTTGGGGTATAATTAGCAATATGCTGTGGGCAGAGCTGTATGTTGTATTTCAGTTTTAGGATAAAAATCTGGAAAAGGTAACGCGACAGCGCTGTGCTTTTGGCAAGAACGTGAGACTGTTTTTAAGTGGGTCATGAAGGTGGATGCTGGTGATGTGTTTTTGCGATGTTTTTATGATTGCTGAAGGGATTCACTGAAATGTTCTTTTGGTACACAGCTCCTTTTTTGACTGTAATAGCGAGCCTGTAGCATAGCAGAAGAAGAAAGAAGAATCCCCAGGACTGAATTACTGACACGCATATTGCAAGGGTGGACTTGTGTGACTCATCGAGTGAACGATAATTAAGAATGAAATGCTTTGTAGTGTGAGCCATGCTTGTGTTTTTACAATTACTTCAAAGTTGGTTTTTAGAGTTTGCAACTAGGAAGTAGCTGCCATATTATTTTAATTAACAACCTAATTTTTTGTAGTTTCTAAGGAGAACTATGGGATTAAAATAAGCATATTCCATTTATTCTGTAACAAGAGGTGAAAATACTGCATTTTGTAATGGAACTTTTTTTTTACTTTGGCATTGCATTTATAGTCCTGAATCTCATTTACATAAGGCTCAGCATTCTAAAAATGAAAATTTAAATATATTAAAGAAACAACGGATGCAGAAAGAAAGGGAAATGCGTGTTGTGCAGCTATGGCATGTTTTGCATGTTGTAGGAACACCATGTATCTCTGACCATGGGATCGGAGGTGTCTCTCTCTCTGTGAAGGTAGATCATGGATGGAGCAGATGTGAATGACTGCAAAGGTGCATGGTTCAGTTTGGCTTTGGCACATTTCCCTTGATCCTGGGAGAATAAACTGGCGGAGGCTGGTGTTTGGTGGGTTTCTTCCTTAAGTCTGACAGAAAGATGTGCTGTTGTACCACAGTGTGTGAATTAGCAGCCAGGGAGCAAAGATGAGGTGGCCTGAAATACCGTCCCCTCTTCTGCATATGTAAATGCAATGCTGTTCAGAAATTAAAGAATGAAATTAAGAAGTCTTTGATTTTGACCTAACTTGACTTTCTTTGGCTGCACGGGGAAACAGTGTTAGAAAAGTAACTGAGCACATTCCTTTTATGTTTCTGATTATTTCTGTGATAAATTAAGGATTAAATGAAAAATATCTGGTCACTTCAGCAAGATCAGGGTTTCACCCAGTGTGACTGGTAGGCTCTGAAGCATGACAGGCTGAATATATATATATATATATTTTTTTTTTAGTAATACCATGAGGACACTGGCTTTCAACTTCTGGTCCATCCTGACGTTTCTGGGGAGAGATTTTCAAGGAGATATGTGAAAGATAATCAGAAAAAAAAGCCCAAACTTATCCTGAGTGGTTTGAATTAGCCTTACAGGGATCCTCCCTTCCAGTGAAAGATATACAGCATGTCTGCCAATCAAACTGTTTGGATGGTGCCGCTGTAGGTATTTCTTTTGATGAGTTCTGTTGTGTCTAGTGGATAAAGATGGTAACAGTTTCTATGGCACTTAATGGTTCTTAAATTATTAGTGTTTAAAATAATGTTTTGCAGGTGTATATTTTTCTTTTCACTGTGGTAACTGAAAAGACATCTTTGATATATTTAATGAGATTCAGTGTGCCAATGGCTGGACTGAAGCATTAAAAAGTAGCGCAAGAGTATGCAAATTCTGATGCAGCAAATTAAATAACATGCTGAATACATTATTGAGGATACATAGTGTTTTTTAACTGTAAACATTAAGTAAATAGCTCATCTATTTACATTTGATGTTATTTGAGTGTTCTAAGTGCATGACTACAGCTGCAAAAACTACCTTGTTTTATTTAGCGCAGGATTTAGATGTAGATACATAAATGTATCTCAGCTGGACTGTCAAATTAATTCTTTTTAATTACAGCTTTTGAAACGAATGATGTCCTTTAAAAATATTCAATAAATGTTGCTTTTCATACTACAGCAGTTATGGAAGCCTCTGCACAGTTCTTATTTTCGTTTTGATTTAGAGTGGAAGGAGGTTAGAAATAGCTTTTCCCTGCTTTAAAATGAAAGCTGTTCTTTATTCTGTCCACCTTTCTGAGCTTCTCTCTGAAATTTCTGAGCAGTTCTGGCAGGGTGAGTTCTTTCCAGAAGTCTGCTGCTTGCATAGGAAATCAATTTTAGAAACCCAAACAAATAAACCTTTTCAGTAGGTTTCTTGGTTTCTGATGTTACTGGTAGGAATATAAAAAAAAATAGAGAAAACCCTTTTTTAAAAAAAACAACAAACCACCAACCAACCTAACTTTGTTTTATTTGTAACTGGCACTTGAAACTTAAGTGTCATTTTTATTATGATTCCTGGACAGAAAAAAACAAATTAGCATGTGAGTCTTGACAGCATGGGTGCCTTGTATCAATTGTCGCCTTCAGACATGGCTGGAACAGTTGTTATTGGTGATCACCTAAGAGATCTTGAGGTAGAGCAATACCATAACGATGCCTCTTGGCTATAGAAGGAGACACATTGGTGTAAACTGCAGTGGTACTGCAGATCTTCTCTCCTACTTTTCTGTCACTGCACTCAGAAGACAGGACAAGGTTTGTTGGCAGAAACAGTATATTTTTGTTGAAGCAAGATAGTGTAATTGGAAGAGACAGACAAGCTTTTGGGCATACAAGGTTCTGAAGAAGGACTTGTATTTATGAGTGCTTGCCTACTTTTTACAACTCTGCTAGCTGATACAATGCTAAATCTCTCTATAAACTATGCCCTTCCTCTGTCCTTAAACTGTTGTGGCTACAGAAAAATACTGCTGCAGAGAGAAGCAGGATTAGAGCTTCTGTGGGAAGTGACTTTATAGAAGGACAGATCCTGCACCTGACTGGGCCAGCTCTGTTAACTTTTTATTATGACTGGTATTACCAGGCTTTTCTGACAAACCCATTGAGGTTTCATGCAGGCTCCTTTTTATACCTTCTTGAACTGTCCACTCTGTACTTGGTGCTTGAGTGCTTTAATTTCTTAAAACAAGTATTAAAAAGCCAAAGTAAATTTTAAACCTCTTTGCTAGTCTTTTTCTTACCAATCTCTTAAACTTCTGATGAAGCCTAAATATGCTCTGTGGCATGCAAGAAGTGTCTTTCATAGCTTTCTCTTAAGAGAATTAGCAGAAGTTAGAAGGAATTGATCCACTTCTCGTAAGTGACAAATAGCAGTCCTTCTGATTTCTGTGCCCTGTATCAGTTTGCAAACCCCAAGGTATGGCCTAAGCTGTACCAGTACACCTTCTGTGTAGTTCACTCTAAGACGTGTGTCTTTTGTCTTTTTTAGTGATTGTTTTTTCCAGTCACACATAGCTTCTGCTTCCTCAAATATTTGGCCCTTTTTCTATGTCTGTCTGTCCATTTTAACGCAGAGTCCCATCCTCTGTGAGCTCTCCAAGTTCAGGGGGGGTTGGCTGCTTAGTGCACTCTCCTCAGTAAGGTACAAGATTATATTTATTCTTAAACAGTCATGTGGCTTTAAAGCAAACCATCCAGTATTGCTACAACTGTAGTTGAGTAATAAAAGTTGGTAACGGTGCACTGATGTACTTTTTGAAAGTTGCTTTTGTAGATCATGTATACATAGTGTTTCCTGCAAAGGATAGGTCATTTGCTCAGGAAAATTTAAAATTACAGTTTTTCTGGTTTGTTTTAATAAGCTTCTAGAAAATCATCCTCAAGGCTGGGTAAAAAAGGAATATGACATAAGAGCAATTTTGTCAGCTTTTAAACAAAGCTAATTATATTTTTAAGTCGGTCATCAATGTGGTTTTACATTTTATTGTGCTATAACATGTGAATACAGTTTTGTTGTTAGGTAATTCTGTTCAAAATAGTTTGAAGTGGAATCAAGCTTACCTTTATCAGAAACGAACCCTAAGCTTTTACTTGGGTTAAATTGTTGAAAGATAACAATATGCATATTTCAAGCTAATGATACACCCAAGGGACATTTCTTGCCTTTTGAATTAGGGCGAAGATGCGCTATTGCTCTGGATGGGACCAGTTACTCACCGTGATAATTTGGGTGTTCAAAGAATATAAATGCTTTTTTAAAAAAAAAAAAGTTTAATGATGAGGACTTACAGATGTAGTAAAGCGATGAGGTTACTCCTGTCAGTTGATACTTAAGCTTGGAATATAAGCACCTTCTGAATAAGGAAGGTCACAATGCAGTATGTTTGACTCTGAAGGCCTTATGTATGTGTACATACATACTGGCCGTCTGAATAGTGGAGAAATCAGGTTTTATGATAGCATTTCTGAGCCATAATAATAAAGAAGGACACTACCTTGGTTTAAACAGTTACCAGAGGAACTCATCGAATTACAGATAGTCTGAACAGATAAGATACCCATTACATACCATAAACATTTCACAGTGTAATTGAACACAGAGCACCAAGTAATTGGTTGTCAAGTATGGCTAGAACGTAGTAGGACAGACAAAAGAAATTTTATAGGCACTTGTCCTTGGGCAGCCAGCATCTCTGCTGTGATAGCAATCTTTATTAACATGTGTGAACTTCTGAGGGAGGTCTCAGTATTCTCTTTGCATTAGGAGCTTCTTTAAAGAGAAGTAATCCACTTGTGTAACAAAGATGTTACAGGAAGTAATGAAAATCAAGTTGAAATGGGGAAATTTTTGTGATTTTTCAAAAAGAAATGCTGTTTTTAAGTTTTCAAAATAGAATTATGATGTACCTGTTCTGGAATTATTTGAAGAATTAGTATATTGGAAAATAGTATCCTTCTATATTCCTCATTTTTTTTGCATTTTAAGGAAATGCAATGTACGTAGATTACTTTACTAATGAAGAAAATACAGCTTTGTTTAGCCTCGTCAGAATGTAATGAAACTGCAAAGTGAAATGGATTTATTCTGCTATTCAAAAGGGACACTGCCAGGAAGCAGTTTACACCCCTTGCCCTAATTAACAGCAGAGTTCTCAGGTTGGTGGAAGATGTATGTTATTGAAGCCTGATTTGTCAATTTTTGTTGATCTCTGCAGATAAAGACAGTGCTGTCTCCTGTAAGATCCTCATGGAGAAGCTGTTGATGTGCAGGCTGGATAAGCAGACAGTGAGGTGGATTGACAAGTGGGTGAATGGCCAGGCTCAGAGAGTGGTGATCAGTGGCACAAAGTCTAGTTGGATGCCAGTGACTACTGGTGTACCCCAGGGACTGGGTCCAGTCCTGTTTGACATCTTCATTAATGATCTGGATGATGGGGCAGAGTTTACCATCAGCATGTTTGCCGATTACATCAAACTGAGAGGAGTAGCTGATAGGGCAGAGATAGGTCATGTTGCCATCCAGAGGGACCTTGACAGACTGGAGAAATGGGCTGACAGGAACCTCATGAAGTTCAGCAAGAAGGGTAGAGTCCTGCGCCTGAGGAGGAAGAACCTCAAGCACTGATGCTGCTGGGAACCACTTGGCTAGAAAGCATCTTTGCAGAAAAGGACTTGGGGGTCCCGTTGGATGCCAGGTTGAACACGAGCGAACAATGTGCCTTTGTGGCAAAGAATGTAAATGGTGTCCTCAGCTGTGTTAGGAGAAGTATTGCCAGCAGGTTAAGGGAGGTGATCCTTTCCCTCTGCACAACACTGCTGAGACTACACCTGGGGGACTGTGTCCAGTTCTGGGAGGCTCCCAGTGCAAGAGAGACATGGACACACTGGAGAGAGTTCAACAGTGACCCACAGGGATGTTGAAGGGAGTGAAGCACCTTGCATATAAGGAAAGTCTGAGAGAGCTGGGATGGCTCAGCCTGAAGAGAAAGCTCAGGACAATCATATTAACATATATAAGTACTCAAAGGTAAAAGGCAAAGGTGGTGGAGCCAGGCTCTTTTCTGAAGTTCCCAGTGACAGAGGCAATGGGTACAAACTAAACCACAGGCGGTTCCCTGTGAATATCAGGAAACACTTTCGCTCTGAGGGCAACTGGCTCAGGTTGGTCAGAGCAGTTGCAGAGTCTCTATCCTTGGAAATATTCAAAAACAATCTGAGCGCAGTCCTGGGCAACCAACTCTGTGTCCCTGCTTGACCAGCAAGCTTGGACCTTCTAGAGGTTCATTCCAACCCCAGCCTTCTGTGATTCTGTGAAATCTGTTTGTACATCTAGGTGAAATCCTTTACACATAAACTGGCGGAGCAACATCAAAAAATACAACTCTAGAAGGCAGGCAGGAAGTACTTTATGTGCAGAAGTGTGGAGAGAAGTCATTCAGACTTGGCTAAAGTGAGAGAACAAACTGATGTGCTAGAGGAGGCAGAGAACATTTTTTCTGAGGATAAATCCAGATGATATTTCAAGTAGTTGGAGAGCATAGTCAAAATCCTCATGAGGAATTGTAGGCAGAGATAATTAAAATGCAGAACAAAGTCAAAGTTTGAATGTGAGGGTAACTTCACAAGAGAAGCAGAATTTGGGAAGGAAAATTGTCACTAAGCTGAAGAGGAGAAGAAGCTGTTTAGATGGCACAAGCCATGCCCTTTGGAAAGAAGTTCTAGAAGAAGCTGCAGAGTGTAAATCTGTTCTAAGCTGTAGAAATCTGCAGCCCTGCTTAAAATAAAGTAATAAAAAATGCTCAATGTAGACAGTGAATGATTTGACTTTTGGAGGAAACTGTATCACAAGGTAGCAGTGCCCTAATTACTAAGTTGGCTCATCTGCCTGTAAAATGAGAAAATGGCAAGGAACTGTTTTGCCAAGGAAAGACAAGGCAGAACTGTGAAGAAGCCTGCAGCAGCAGATCATCACTACCTAGGATATGTGTGTATGTGTACCTGCGAATGTGCAGGAGAGACGGGCATAGCTGGAGTAGAGTCAGTCTCAGAAATGTTGTCCAAGCTGAGAATGACACTGGCTTTTGTGAAGCTCAGCAAACATATGGGGGATCTGGCATTCACTGAGTTAGCAGAAGGAAGCAGTCAGTTCCACAGATGTAGTTTCCAGAGAGGTTAATGCCCAGCAGCAGAAGACACACTTGAAGGCCAGTTATTGGCAGCATGGTAATCTCTTGGAGTTAATGTCTTGAGTAGTGTCCTGAAGAGGAGGCCAAGCATAGGGACCTGCAAGAGATGTTGGAGAAGTTGACAAAAATGGAGCGTTCGAGCCTGTTGAAGAAGAAATTCATCATCAGAGTAAGATGGAAAAAGAAAGACAGAAGATTCTTCCACCCAGGGAGGAGACAGCTCTCAAGCCTTTAACCTGAGAAGAGCTAGAGAAAGTTGAGTTTTACAGAAAATCTGATTCCACCAAAAGGAATGAATCAAGATAATTCTTTAGGTAGGGACACAACAATTATGTCAGTGGAAAAAAAGAAAGGTAGGAAGGAGACTCAAATAGGCTTGACCATTCAATTACAAAATACTGAAAATAAAGCTAAGTTTATAATTTCTAGCTATCCTAATGAGGACCTTTCTTGAGTAATGACCTTATCTTTCAAGGGTGCACGTGTGAAAATATCCCAAAGAGTTGTTGTACCCTCTACCCAAAAGAGGATAGAATGAGACAGCTTTTTGATCATCTACTACTGGTAAATGGAGTGTTGATTACATACCAGAGAGTTCAGTTTACAAGGGATACAACCAGACCTTTACGTTACGATTATCGTGAGGTAAAGGGATTCTGTTCATTGTTCTTTCCCTTCCCTTAATTCTGATTTGGTCCTGTGAAGTATTTTTTGAGCTTGGTAATATATGATATTGTGCTCCTCAGTTCAGAAGTATTCTGGGAGGATATGATGAAGCTGTATTTGCTGCTGCTGCCCAGAAGTGATAATGTTAAATGCCTGGTTAATTATTAAACAGTGTTGCTGTGGAAGGAATTATATTTATTGTAGGGAATAGATGCTCAAAATGTGGTTCCTTGAAATTAGATGTCTTAAAAGTATGCAGAGGACTAAGTGGCTAAGAAAGGCTGCAGTTTGAGAGTACCTGTCACTTCCTGTTCTGGTAATACCTTGAGTTAGGCATGTACTTCATGACCTAAATGGGACCAATACTGAATAAAGTGTATGAAATGGAGGAACATTTGATGTTACAGTTACAGGGCCAGAGTGCTTTACTGTACAAAGTGAGCTGTTAGGATAAGTTACGTTTATTGGTGCAAAAGATGAATGCTTTTTCACGTACATCATCTTAGCAATTCTGCTTTTCATAGAATCATAGAATGTGTTGGGTTGGAAGGTACCTTTAAAGGTCACCTAGTCCAACCCCCCTGCAGTGAGCAGGGACATCTTTAACTAGATCAGGGCTTTAACAGAGCCCCATCAAGCCTGGCCTTGAATGTCTCCAGGAATGGGGCCTCCAGTGCCTCACTGGGCAACCTGTTCCAGTGTTTCACCACCCTCATAGTAAAGAACTTCTTCCTAATGTCTACCCTGTTGTAGTTTAAAACTATTACCCTTGTCCTATTGCTTTCTTGTCAACCCCCTTCAGGTACTGGAAGGTCCCCCTGGAGCCTTCTCTTTTCCAGGCTGAACAACCCCAACTCACAGAATCAGGAGTTGGAAGGGACCTCGAAAGATCATCTAGTCCAGCCCCCATGCCAGAGCAGTATTACCTAGACAACTCTTTCAGCCTTTCTTCATAAGAGAGGTGCTCCAGCCCTCTGGTCATTTTTGTGGCCCTCCTCTGAACCTGCTCCAACAGCTCCATGTCTTTTTTTGTTCTGGGGACTCCAGAACTGGGTGCAGTACTCTAGGTGGGGTCTCATGAGAGCAGAGCAGAGTAGAGGGGCAAAAATCACCTCTCTCAATCTTCTGGCTGCGCTCTTTTGATGCAGCCCAGGATGCGATTTGCCTTCTGGGCTGCAAGCGCACATTGTTGGCTCATGTCCAGCTTGTCATCCTCCAGTCACTCTGACATGTTGACCACACCAGTCAAGGGTGCCCTTGATCCCACTGTCTGTATCATTGTTGAAGATACTAAAGAGCACTGGTCCCAGTACGGACACCTGAGGGACAGCACTTGTCAGTGGTTAGACAGGAACGGTGGGTAGTGGGTAGATAGGAACGATTGGACATAATGATCTCAGAGGTCTTTTCCAGCCGAGCGATTCTGTGTGTGTGATTCTGTGTGTGTCAGCCATCTCCATCTGGACATCGAACCATTGACCACTGTCCTCTGGATGTGACCATCCAGCCAGTTCCTTATCCACTGAATGGTCTACCCATCAAATCCTTATTTTTCCAACTTAGCGAGAAGGATGTTGTGGGGGACTGTGTCAAAGGCCTTGCAGAAATCCAGATAGATGACATCCATAGCTCTTCCCTTGTCTACTGATGCAGTTACTCCATTGTAGAAAGCCACTAGGTTGGTCAGGCAGGACTTGCCCCTAGTAAAGTCATGCTGGCTGTCTCGAATCACCTCCCTGTCCTCCATGTGCCTCAGCATAGCTTCTAGGAAGATCTGTTCCATGATCTTCCCAGGCACAGAGGTGAGGCTGACAGGTTAGTAGTTCCCAGGGTCCTTCTTTCTACCCTTTTTAAAAATGGGTGTGATGTTTCCCTTCTTCCAGTCACCAGAGACTTCATCTGACTGCCATGACTTTACAAGTATCATGGAGGGTGGCTTGGCAACTACATCACCCAATTCCCTTAGGACTCTGGGATGCATCTTGTCAGGTCCCATGGACTCTTGCCCACAAGACACCCTTTTAACACAGATGTTAAAGTAGGAGTTGCTGTTTTCCCATGGAATGCCATCAATCATCTCTACATGTTTCAATTAAATTTCATTGCATTTCCAGCATTCTTACCATTTCCAGTATAGTACCCTCAGTGGTTTCTTCATATTTAGTAGTCCTTTTACTAATTAGCGAACCCAGACCCAGCACTACACTTGGGAGAGACCTCTGCATGTCATAAGCTCTCTTGAATATTAGCAATACTTACACAAGTTATAAAAATGCAAACTAACACTTGTTTATTGAGAAATATGTATTGGAATATATATATGTTGTTCATGTTTGAAGGAAATCAGAAGTCTTTTGAAGCAGTATTCCCAACTAAGGATAGTTGTTAAGGATAAAATTTGTCCAGGTTTAAGTAGTTCCTGCGGAAGAGACAAATCCAGCAGGGAGGTTAACAAATTAGATGAGAATATTGTCATTTTAATACATACTACTTATGCAACCAATTATACCTTGTTATTATGGCTTATCACTGCCATAAAGTCATTCTGTTGCTTAAACAGATTCAAATTAGCCTTTGACAAAATGTTATTATGTATCATTAAAGGCCCTACCTGAAGCTGGAGTTTCATTGGGTTAATTGCGGTAACAGTTCCAGTCTCTGTGGTCACTGGGTAGGTGTTAAAATTATCCTCCCCCAGCCAACTTTCTGCTTCATTCCCTCAGAGTAAAGATGTGAGATGTTGTGATTACACTGGCTAGGGAGATGACTGTGTTTAATGATTTGCAGTAGGTGTCAGTAATTACAGGTGTAGGTTGCTTCTCCATCCTGAAGGTCATGAGCTGCTGCTAACAACTAAAATGAGCCACCTTATGCCTGATATAGGAGAAGGAGATGCCTTCTCTAAAACCAGATGAGCCTAAACTACCATTTGAGGCAAAGGCATATAATTTTGTTTCTATACATATAGAATATTTTCATACATGCCTGATTTTTATTTTAATTGCTCTTTCTGCAGCTTTGCTCTGTAATTGTGACCATAATCAAAACCTGTTTGTAAGACTTGAAGAAGTTCAGCTTGTTCATATGACTAGAAATCATCATACAAAGAAGTTGTATTTTACGTACATATATGTCTGTGTCTTAGGAAAGACGTGGACCTGTTGGAGTGAGTCCAGAGGAGGGCCACAAAAATGATCAGAAGGATGGAGCGCCTCTCTTATGAGGAAAGACTGAGAGAGTTGGGGTTGTTCAGCCCGGAGAAGAGAAGGCTCCAGGGAGACCTCATTGCAGCCTTTCAGTACTTCGAGGGCGTCTATGAGAAAGATAGGGATAAACTTTTTAGTTGAGCCTGTAGTGGTAGGACAAGGGGTAATGGTTTTAAACTAAAAGAGGGTAGATTTAGATTTAGCTTTACTTTCAGCTAACTTCCTGAAATATAAAACAAGTGTTACACATTGAGCTAAAAATTCATATAGAGCTCAATAATGTGCAAATGAATGAGACATGCTGTAACATACTACTTTAAATAAGAAGAGCATTTTTTTATAGTGACCTTTGAATATTCTTATTTTCTAACTAATGATTCTTTAGATCTGTTGTGAACAGCTATGAATCACATATTAACTGGAGGAGTGAGCTTTCTGTCCTCGTATTTTGCCTATTCAGCTGTTTTGTTTTGAAGGAAATAATGTCTGTTTTTTACTATGGCTGTTCATGTGCTTTCAGTGTTTCTTTATTGCAAGTTCCCCAGTTTTAGTGCCATGAAAAGTCAGTGATAATAATAGCTGAAGCTAAGCTAGAAATACCTTTTTGATACATGTACTCAAAATTAATATTTTTCTGTGTACTTCTTATTTTCTCACTTGAGATATTTTTTCAACGTAATTTCTGAGCATGAGACTTTTGTACTGAAATACACAAAGGTTTAGTCGCAAGTGTCTCTCCTGTATGAAAATAACAAGATGTAGACTTAAAGGATTTTAAACTTGATGTTTTTGAACAGCTGCTATTTTTAAGTTCCTTTTGGCCTTTACATTTGTAATCTTCAGAACAGAAATTTGAAAGCTTTTTGATCCTTGAGGCACTCTTGTTTCTTAGGTGGTTTTTTCTAATGCTTCTAATAGTATTAGAAATACCTTGCTGTTAAAATTTTATTTTTAAATTACTGGTGCAAATAATAGTAGTACCTGAAATGTTAGCAATATTTCTACTCTCTAGAAATGGTAAGCTTTCAAAAATTATTTTTCTGCTGTTGAAAAAGGTAATTTTACGTGGTAAGCTTCCATTATTATTTTTACTGGCATTTATTCAAGCAGAGGGTTTTACAAATTTGATGTAGGGATTTAATATGTAATTAATTATACATTGAGTGGTAGCAGCATCTGAAAGAGCTGAGAATTCAAGCAGAAGCGGGAAAGAGCAGGCCCTGCGGAACAGGGTAGCCTGAACGTTAAGGTGAGAGTTTGAGACTATTTGGACACAAGACGCAGGAGTACCTGGAGTGAGAAGGAGGCAGAGAGGGGGACAAGCCTGCCTGCTGCTTTTCTAGCAAGACTTTCTGCACAGCCCTGAGGTGATACCTATGGCTCTGAGGTCCTGAATTCCTATTAGTTCATAAACAGATTACCAGATGTGTTCACAATATCTTCATCCTGTGTAGTGACTGATCCAAACCAGAGATGACAACTTTAATAGCTGTTAGTTAAATGCAGTTAGTAGAGATCAGTCCTGCTCACCGTTTTGTAGATTGATGGTGGATGTCAGGAGCAACATGTGTGTTTTTCCTATTTCTTTTGTAAAGCTTGAGCAATTTGTCAAGACAGCTATTGTGTATCAGAGAGAAAGATTAAGCTCTCAGAAGTTAGGAAATGTCAGCATTACCTTCGGTTGATTTACCGTGTCAGTTAATTTCTTTGAATGTGTTGGTGCATACATATTATGATTCAGTTTTCAATTATCTGAAAACATTTTTTTTTTTTTAACTCCCTGGAATTTTCTTCCCTTCAGTGCCTGGATGGTGCCTATGCATGAGGAAAAGTTGGCTAACAAACTCTATTACTTGTTTTGGAAATCAATAAGTATGCAGTGAAGGGCATGAAGAATCACAAAATCACAGAATGCTTTGGGTTGGAAAGGACCTTTTTAAAGGTCACCTAGTCCAAGCCCGCTGCAGTGAGCAGGGACATCTTTAACTTGATCAGGTTGCTCAGGGCCCTCTCCAACCTGACCTTGAATTTCTCAGTTGATGGGGCCTCTACCACCTCTCTAGGCAACCTGGAAAACTGAGCTGGGGATCAGGCAGCTGAATGTTGCTGTGGAGGATTGTTTTTTTACTGAGCTTTTCACCATAACTAGGATTTATTTCTCATTTTCTGTGTAGTGGTAGTAATCATTTTACCATCTCTGGAAGTGTGAATTAATGACAAATTAATTCATTTTCATTAAGTGCTCAGTTGTTATAATTCTATATAGGTAGCCTGTGTTTTTTGGTCTTAAAGCTTTTGCTTTTGTGACTCTAATCTTGATATTCTTCTGGGAATTTGATTTCACAGGACAATTTTAAAATAAAATTTTATGATTCATCTTCAGAATTTGATCATGAGTAATGTTTGACCCCAGAGCATGTGGGCACCAATGCAGTGGGTTTTTTTGGTATATAAGTAGCTGATCTTGAGGAATTCCTTGATGGACAGCATAGCTAACTTCAAAACTTGAGACTTTAGCAGTCAGAGTAAGGGAATTTTTAGTTGTGTTTTGCATCCAGCTCATTGTGATTCAGTGGGTTCATCAGCTTAGAAATCACCTGTTCCGAGCTTCAGAACAATTGTAATGATGCAGATTGTGCCCAGAGGACGTATAATACGATTCCTGCTAATGGGAGGTTTTTAATAATTGAGTTCAGTGTTGTTGATGATAACATTAGAGATGTGAGATCTAACTTGTCCTCTTGAGCTTGACTTTTAAAGTGTTCTAAAAAAATTTCTGTCATGTACTTATATGCTGCAGTGATTATTAAGACTGAGAATCACAGGCATTTAATTGAATCTGAAAGATGGTAGTGTGACTCCCTTGGGTAGGCGTGAAAGCTAGAAGAAAGTCAGATAGTACACGGAGTGAAGTTTCTTAGTGTCAATTAACTCCAGAATTGCTTGAGAAATGCAAGCAGTTTATCAGGAAACTTACTGTATCCTTACCAGTATTGCAAATGCCACCTCAGTCTGAAAAATCGAGTTGAGCATTTAATTCTCGCCACTAATCAAGGTTTTGTAGGTTAATGTAGGTTTGCTCTCCTGTATAATCTGTCCAATATGGTATCTCCAGTGGGTTTATGCAAGTGTAATGGAATAAACTTTTGTATTTATGAGTAAAGATACTCCTTTGATTGTGAAAGCCACAAAACATGAAATCTTTTCTCTTTACTATGCTCGCTCTGTGGTGTTAACTTTTTATCTTGGATGTCAGCAAAGGTGAGTTTTGAATACACACAGGGAGCAAATTTATTGAGTAAACCATTGCTACTGTTAAATAAATCACCCTTAAGACTGCATTTTACAGCCCTTATATTGCCAGAATGAGGCAGAGGCCCATAAAATGCCTTACAGAGAATGTATGAACTGTAGAGGAAGCTTTAAAAAGGGGGTAAAATGTCTTCTTAAATGTCCTTTGTACTTTCTGGTGGTTGTGGAGGGTGCTTTTTTGGGTTCACTGTCCAATGAGATGATGGTTAATTTTCCAAATTATTTTTACAAGTGTTCTTTAGCAATGACAGTTCCATTGTACTGAGCTGCAGCACTTGTGGGTGACTTCTGTCAGTGTAGATTTAGTTACCATTCTTGTGGAATTGAAGTTTTCCTTCATAATTTTCATTAATAGTGAAAGATGGGTTATTATTTTTAAAATATTTATGTGGACAGCGCTGGTTTTTGTGGAGCATGTTAGGTTATGTAAAACATTAATCTAGTATGGTGATAATGACAACTTTCTATTTAGATTTTTTTTTTTACAAATTGAAAGTATTTGAACTTTTTAACTTAAAAAGCAATTTTCAAAGTCCATTTCACTTACTCTTAATCTTTGTAATTCTGCTTCAAGAAAGCATTTTGCTGCTTTCTTCATTCACTTCTTGGGATAAGTAGGGAGGAGAAACCTTGAAGATACTTAAAATAAAATTGGAGACAGATTTTTCCATTTCTGTGAGCCAATAGTAGTCCAAGTTTTAAATGAGAGGCTTATTTTTGATCAGCTGAAAATTTTTGGAACAACTCTAATCACGACAATCACGTAATTGTTTGACGGAAGGTGGCTCACCAATTTGTATTCATTTTTGGGTGGTTATTAGCAAGCTAATAACTCAGGATGCTGTTTTGAATTTTCCTGTCACTTCTTGTCATTGTCAGTGGAAGCAGTGGGTGTCACTCCAAGGGATCTGCCTGGCGTTTTATCCTGCATTTCTCACAGGTGGTAATGAGAGGTGCAGTTTATTTAGACCAGTGATGCCCAATCTTTCTACCTAGATGAACCGATACCTTACTCAAGAGTTAAGTGGAAATTGTGTGCTTTGGCTTCTCTGCCATATGGACTTTTTGTGAGGCACAACATGTACTTTCTAGAAGCAATAAAAATAAATGGGTAACTTGTACCAGTGAGTTATATTTGGCCCTCAGGTGGAAGTTACCAGAGCAGCAGCTGTAGAATATGCTCATTACTGTGCTTTGCTGAAGGTGGTACAAATGTGGAGCCCAGGTGCTTTGTAATGGCTGTGCTAAGGAATGAGATTTGGCCGCCCTTCTCCTCTGTGTTGTTACCGCAGGCCCTGATAAATGGTTCTGCCTTTCAGAGCTGTGAAAGCCACTGCATGTTTACAGCGGTAGCGCTCTGTCTTGCACGTAGCTGGAGTCGATGTGTCACTGGAGACAAGGCTATTCCTGAAGCTGAGTTATAGCAGAACCTCTTCGTTCACTTCCCCCATTTTGCAGGGTTTTTGTCAGTGAAGGATTCAGCAGTAAGAGACTCCACTTATGGAATGGAAAAGACCGAAGCAGAATCTCTCAATCACGGGGATGCCAAACCATCTGACATCAGGAAGCTGTTAAAACTTACAAGTATATGACAAACTTTTACAAATAGCATGCTGGGTCTTTTAGAATTTTAGTCTATTTTATGATCTCCCTTTTATAAATAAAACTATGTAATAAAGTGCTCTAGGGTCCTTTCAGGTGAAAGGCATTAGATAATGGTGCCTTTGGATGTTTACCTCTTGCCTGAGCCTGTTAATTCATTTAGCATTGAAATGCTTTATCTCAATAACTCTATTCTTTCCTGTGTGTGATGTGAAACCATTTGAATGTCGTCCTTATTTATTTTAGCTCATTTATTAAGTTGCCTATTGTGAAGCATCTATGGCCTGAATTAAAACAGATACAAAGGACTAAAATCTCTACATAAAACTGCCAAATAAAATACATAGCCAGGGAGGATTAAAAATCAATAAATAAATAAAAGTCAGGCACAAGGACAAGCCCAACAGACCTCTTGCAAACCACCCACAAAGGGATTAGTTCCCAGCTACTCAGAGGAATGGGGAAAACATGGGTAGCAGATAAAAGAACAGAGGGAGGGGACCCAAAATAGATAAAAATAGCTCAGCTGAAATAAACAAGTCTTGCAGTAAAGCAAGCCAGAAAAGGGCAAGAAAAGAAATGCGTGTTGAAACGTTACACAAAAATGCGAGTTGTCATACAGGGCTGGAAGTCAGGGTGCAACGTGGCATCCGGAGCAGGCAAAGTGCCTCGCTGAAATGCAGCCCACAGGCTTCAGGTCTGTTTTGCCTGGTCATTTCATCCTGTCCATGAATGACCGGCTGCAAGGAAGGAGATGGCAGTGCTGGGACAAGTCAGAAAGCTGCTTTTCCGAAACACAAGTTTGCTTGCTTTGGTTGGAATGGCAGTATCAGGGCCCTTACCCACCCATTAAGCACAGAAGACTGAAATGTCTTTGCAGGATGAGGTCTACAAGTGGTAAAAAGATGCATCCTTTCGAGGTTTTGGATTTTACTGATCTGGATGATTTCTTCTCATCTTTCCCAAGGAAAGCTCTTTGTAGCCATCAGAATGCAATAGGCAAATGGAGACCAACTACAAGGGCTTGTCTAAAATGTCCTCTTTTAATGGATTATTTATCCTATTCTTCATTTAAATGAAATTTGTGTTACTGCCATATTTGTAATCTGAACTGTAATCTTTCACCTGTGCCAAACTATTGTCCCTAAACAGGTTAAATTATTGAGTGCAGGAGAAAAGTCTTAACATGTGACTTGGAATTTTTGGTAGGGTTCACCCATGCTCCCAGTTCTAAATTTCAAACCAAACTGACCCTGAACTTAATGCTGCTCTTCTGTTATACCTCCTGGAAACCTGCAGTTGGTTTATACTTTGCATAGCTGCCACTTCATGGGATTCTTATCTGCAGTTATTTTTTTCCACTTGACCCATTTGGGTATTTGTTTAAATGGTATAAATAAATAAATAGAAGAATAATTTAAAAAAATCTCTTTAGTGGCACTGCTGCTTTTCCTCAAGTAACATTCCTGTAGTGTTTTTCTTCCTCCCTGCTACTTTGCAGTCGTAATCTTTTGCATTAAAAATATTTTAATAATAATGTTACCACATTTTGCCCTTTCTTTCTTAATTCCTTTTGAATCTCTTTATGTGAAATTGGTGCTTGTGAATGCTGGAAGTTGACTGTCTTGGAGGATACTGGTCAGAGTTCATGCGCAAAAAGGCAGCAGCCATAAGAACTCCTGTGTCTTGCTTGCTGTGACCTTAAAGGTTTATGCTCACTGGTGGTCCTGGTGCAATCCCCATTGCTGATACTGGGGCAGCTCTTTTGTGGAATCCCCTGCGCATCGGAATCAGGAGCACCCATGTAATCATCATCAAACTGGAGCAGGTTTCAGTCATTGCTGTCCTGTCTTAAAGGTGCAACCAAACGCAATCTGCAGGTGACTAGGAAGATGCTATGAATTCTTGCCTATACAGTCTTGTATAGATTGGAGTTATAACCCTGCTGGCTTGTGACAGATATCCAAGGGATGTTATAAGCAGTATGGCAGAAGGTTTACAAAGTAGTGGGGCATTGCAAATTTCAGTTCCTCTTTACTAACCTGTGTTTGGTATTTGTAACTTTAAAATAGAATGGCTGTTTTCATTTAAAACATACATTCTCTTGGCTATTTCACTTAAAGTTAAGTAGTGATTTCTGTTCCATCAAGTGGAGCTCTGACTCTGAAGCTCTCTTGGGCACTGCAGTTGTCTTCATAAATGTGAAACCCCATCCTCTTCATTGTAGCTTTTAGTGGGCACACAGATGGGTGCTATGCCCAGGTCTGCAGAAGTGTAAGTAAAAGGAGTATGACAAAAGGAGTAGTCTGTTTTACACCCTTGTCTGCAATCTATTATTTAGCATTTCTTGTTTTCTGTTCTTCACTGGTAGTGTGCTGTGAGACTTCTGAAAACTACTGCTGTGGTACTGGGTTTGTGGTTGCAATGAAACACCTCAGTTTTCAGAGCTTTCTGAGAAGCTGCTCTTTGAAAATTGAATATCTTCTTATTTTATTCATTTTACCTGCCATTACCACACTTATAAATTCTGCTTTTCTTGTATTCCTAGTAGTTTGCTTTTTCGTTTCGGAATGAACCTCTTCAGCCTTAGCTGGTGCTTAGTGTCTCTGTCTTGCTGATCTTACTCCTCATCTTAATTACATTAGATCCAAACCCCAAATATATTTCTGAAATGGCTCAGTCCTACTTTCTGGCATGCTAACTTGATTCCCATTGCTTAGTGATAGATTAATTTAGGCCAGAGATTTCTACTCGGACTTCCTGGTGGCAATACGATCTAAGGAGTCCTACAAGGTCTTGAGATGTTAATTGCAGCTGTGACTTCAGGCATTTGGTCTGGTAGGGCTCTGTGCTGAGATGTGTTGTAGAAACAAATATATGTGAAGCTGCCTGCATTGTTATAGTAGCTTACTTACTGATATACTGCTCAGTGTTCTTAAAATGTCCCTTGTCAGGATTTTAACTTAATTATACAATTAAACATTTTGATGTGAAGAGAACAGAAGAGTTAAAACTTCAAATATTGACTTTTTGAGAAAAGGAGTGAAAGAGAAATACTGTGCAGACTTTACCAGAGGTAAAGAGAGAGACAAAAGGTTAATGCTGGCACTAACAATTTTTGGAATTGATTTATAGCTGTATGTCACCAGTTTGAGACAGGACAGCATGAAGTTTTACATGTTAAAGGCTTTGTCCACAGTGGATGAGAGCATCCATAGAGTATCAGGTGAGATGTCCAGCTGGCACGGTGGTGTTTCTCTGGCAGTGACAGTAGCTGTCGCACAGGAAAGAGTTTAAGCACCTGTAAGCTCAGTTGTGTTTTCCCAGTACAGGCCCTCACTCTCCGTGTCTCTGCAGTTTGGGAGCCTGTGAGGCTGGATACACGAACTTGGTGACCGTGCAACTTTCTTCTGTGAATTTGCCTAACTGCTTTTTGCATCTGTAAAATTTTCACCTATCCAGTATAGTGAATTGTGCAATTTATCTATGAGTTGTGTGGAAAAAGTATGTTCTTTTGCTGTTTGCATATCTATCCTTTATTTTCTGCACTGAAAAAAGCAGTAATAGTTGTTACCTCTTTACTCCATGCCAGTCTTGATTTAATAGAGCTATATGATATCCCTTTATAGTCATTTATTTTCCTGATTTGAATAGTGCTAATGTGTTGCTCATACAGAGTCTAATCTATCCATACATTTGAATAAACTTTTTTTTCCCTTTCTCAATGTGTATTCAAGTTGCCCTCAATGCATTTTGAAACTAGAGAGACAAGAACTACACATAATAGAAATGAAAACCCATACAGTGTGTCCTGGTTTGAGCTAAATAGAACTGATTTTCTATTTAGTGATTTTACTTTTCAGCTCAGTCTCTTTTAAGTGACTGAACTTGCTGAAAACTAGCAGCATGTTTTTCCAGTATGTGCTGCTAGAAGATATGCTCAAGGTCAGTTGTCTCATCATGGATGCTGTGTCTGCGCCTACGGGAGGGAAGCGGACCCAAAACTGACCAGCGAGGTATTCCATCCCACATACGTCATACTCAGTATAAAAACTGAGAGATCACGAGGGTCTCGATCCTTTTCACCCTTCTTCCATCTTGGAGCCCTTCCATCTCGGACTCTTCTGTCCATCTTGATCCTGCAGTGGCTGAGGTCTGAGCAGAACCCTGCTAGTTCATCTGCCTTTGACCCTGATCTGTGTGTTCTGCATCCTGCTCCCACCTGCTGCTGAGTTTGGGCTGGGACTTTTCCAGTGCCCTGCTCCGCAGACATATTGGTCATTGGGGGAGTGTGGGGGAGGATTTTATATTATTTTTGTATGTATTTATACATATTTGTATATATTTCATTATTTTCCTATTTACATTGTTGTCCTGTAGTATTATTTTATTTTCCGACCCGTAAAGTCTCTCTCCCTTACTCTCTTTTCTCTATCCTCTCTTCTGGGGAGGGGCGAGGGGTTAATAGAGAGTGTCTGTCCAGGATTTAGTGGCCGGCCCAGGCCTAAACCACGACACAGTGGTGTAATGCTGGTTTCTGTTTTCCCTATCTCCCCAACCCCTTACAGTTGCAAGTGGTGGCCAGCTTAATACTGACAATTGATGCTTGTTATAGATAGGGCTGATGCTTTTCTTTGAAAGAAGGTCTAGTGGGGGACGTTATAACTGGTGATGGATAGAGGACCTGACGTGGACTCCCGGTACAATTCCTGCTTCTTTGTTCCGTGTAATATTTGTCAAAACAGTGGTGATGAATGATGATATGTATATTTTTTCTTTCAGAGTGAAGGATGGCTGCATTCAACATGCACATATGCAGATAAAAGGTGTTGAACATCTTCAAAAGCTGTCAGTCAGTCTATCAAAATCACATTGACAGTCCTGGAGTGTTGTACGTACAGATGGGACCTGAAAAAGAGATCTCTTTGCTCAAGGGAGAAAAGGGAGCTTGGTTTAACAAGATTACCTCAGAAAGCTGCTGGCTTGCTTGGCTGTGACCGCATCTTCACACGCCTTGCAAGAAGCTTGTCCTAAATATCTTCTTTTTTCTGCAGGCCGTGTTTCTCTCTTGGAGGTGCACAGCCTTTGCGTGCTGTGTCCTCTGTTCTGCCCTTACGGCCCTGGCCCTGCTCCTGGTGTCTCCCTGAGCCACTCTGTGAGGGGGCTTCATGCGAGGGTTGAGCAGGCAGGAGAGCTGCTGTCACCACTGTACCTTTCCTCCTGCTCTGAAGGATCTGCAGGGAAGCTAATAAAAAAACCAGGGGCTTGTTTTCTGCATAGAGGAGTTAGAAAAGAGCACAAAGCAGGCAGGATGCAGGCTGTGGGTCCTGCTGGTGCCTCCAGGACAAGCCTTCCCTGGAACCTGAAATCTGGCTGGATTTTGTGGTGACTAGGCATGGGCCTGTGCTCCGGAAGGCCATCCTATACACTCTTGGAAAAACTGTATCAAGCCTTGAAGCTAAACAAGAGTTAGTTGCTTGTTGGCTAGAAGGTCAAGGTGTTCTTGTTATAGGATTGGCAATTCAGAGCAGCTGTTTGGTTAATGGAAATGAGTGTGGAAATGTTGGGAGATTTTTCTTTCTGGCATCTGTAGCCTGTATGTATTTAAAGTTTTAGTATAATCAGTTATTCTCATCTTACACTTTTGTCATGAGAAATAATAATAAAATATGAACATTTAAAAATGTTAAGTAGGCAGTATACTTGATTTGTTTCTCTTGACCACATTATAGGTATGTATTATTTTGTTAAGCTTGCTCCAGAGTAATACTGAGATACTGAGCTACTGATCTATTTTCTGACAACTAGTTTTTGTGGCTGCCTTTCTCAGAAAGATCTCAGGCCTGAGGGGAAGAATTCATGGGTCTTATTAGTCGTGTCCGCTCTCCTGGCTTTGATCATGCTGTGTACAGGTTATAAGAACAACACACAGTTTCATGATAAGACTGCTCTGATTTCAGCTAATAGATCACTTAATTTGATAATATTTGTCCATCTTGAAAGTGGTGAACATTTTAAAAAGTTTTAGTGAGGAAGATATTAAATGTCTACTGTATTTGTTGTTGAATGGAGTAGAGTAAATACATGGACATGTTGCAACTTAATGAGCACGTTCCTTGAGAAGATATTAACGTGCAAAGAGTAGTGAAGGACACGGACAACTACAAACTAGAGCAAACATACAAAGCAATAAATTTCCCGTAAGACAAAGATTTGTAAAGAACAGAAAAAAAGCCATTATTCAGTAGTAGTTAAAGAGCTAAAATCTATAAATGAGTCATTGTATTGGGAAATGCAAAAAGAGAAATTTAGCAAGGAAATGCACCATAAATTAGGTTCTTGCAGCCTTAATTGTTTCTTAAATTTTCTATAAAATGTCAAAAGCACTTGTTTTCAGTGCTTCACTGTTTACTTTCAGCCCTTGTAAAGTCTGATTTTTTTTTAAATTATTATTTTTAATTTTTTTTCTGAGTAGAGAGCTGAGTGGTGCTCAGTGACAGGACCAGAGGCAAACTGAAACACGGGAGATTCTGTCTGAACACCAGGAAATACTTTTTCACTGTGAGGGTGTCTGAGCACTGGTACAGGTTGCCCAGACAAGTTGTGGAGTTTCCTACCTTGGAAATACTCAAAAGCTGCCTGGACATGATCCTGGGCAACCAACTCTAGGTGGCCCTGCTTGAGAAGGGGAGTTGGGTCAGACAACCTCCAGAGGTCCCTTCCAACCTCAACCATTCTGTGATTCTGCAAAAAATGTCTTTTGATTATAAAAAGGAATATTTTATTTCCATTTGCATAACGTAAACAGCTCAGCTAACATAGTTGACACTTGTAAAAAGAGACACTCACTTTCAGATATTAAAATGAGCTTTCCAACCAAATGAGATGGTTGGAACTCACTGAGATGCTTATTAATGTGTTCTTGGGTGAGCTCTACAGACTTTTGTCCAAGAAATTAGATTTTTTTTTAAAGTACAAGTGCAAAATTAATGAGAGATTAATTGCCATCCAAATGGGATTATTTGGCAGGGCTCCATGTGTAAATCCATCAGCATCAGTGCTTAATCTAAGATGTTGATGGAATTGATACCAAAATGTAAAGCACTGGCATTTTAAGATGACTCACTTTAAGAAGAAATACTATTTTAAAATCAATCTTCCAATCTGAGCTGCAGGCTGGGGAGAACAGTAGTTGCTTTTGGTAAGGGATATGAAAAAAAAATTGATTGAAGGACAGAATCACTGCAGGCATGCAAATTTAGGCAAGGTAAAGCACTTTGGAGAGGACTGTAGAGGAAAAGCCTACATTCAGAGACAGAATAGGCTGTATGATCCAAGACAGGTACAAGCTAATTGGCTGACCTTACCACATTTTCTATGAGATTTGGCTTGAAAAGGAGAGAAGTAACTTCCAGTCAATGGAAATTTTGTGTCTACTTCTTTGAACTTCATTTTATGACTTGCATTTGTAATCACTCATGAAGCTTGACCTGAATTTCAATTTTTATTTTAACGGCACAGTATTTTTTTATTTTAGTTAGTTCATGTTTTCACAGTGTTTTGAACATGAGAAATGCTGCACAAACGTAAAGTGTTGTTATATCTTTGGATCCCAAGACTTTATTTATTTATTTGCATGAATTTGTGCTCCAGTTCCAGTCTCCCTGTAATTTCCCTTTATCTTCTACACCTTGTGTTGCTTAGGATAGATGGTTTAGCTGAGAATAAAGCTGAATTTTAAATAATTTTTCTCAAATCACTTAATGGCTCTTTGTGGTGGTGGTTTCAACTGATGCATGAATTTTTAATTTTTTTTTCTCCTTTTTCTGAGAGTGCTCAATCCTTCAAACTGTTTGCCTGTGTCTAAATAGAAATATTAATATTTCTTTACTTTTTTCTGAATTGCTGTAGGTATCCTTTTATTTCTTTAAAAATAGCATCCCTAATATGAAATGTTATCTTAATTCCCTGATAGGTGACGCAGCATTAATCAAATGTGTTGTATCTCTTTCTCTCTGTCAGAGATTTACATAACACTTCAGTCTTCTGTGACTGTGAAGCTTAATAAAATGTAGACTGCATGGCTGCTTTGATACAGAAGTTACTGTTTTTCAAGATACTGGATTTTGCTTCTTATACTGCCTCTCTGTTTCACTGTAGCTGATGGATGCAAATCCATCTGCAATTCAGCTGTCTTGCTACAAGATAAATTTGATTTCTAGGGAGCAAATTGAAATAATACTTTAATAAGAAAGAATGTTTAAGCTTATGAAAAGGAGATTGCTTTTGCTGTCTGAGAAACCAGGAACTTCACTTAGGAAGTCTGGTAGCAAGCACCATGTAGTTAAATTAATGCTTTGACTTGGTGGGGGAACACAGGACTCGGGCTTTGGCTGCCCTGCGACTGCGGCTGTGTTTGAGTGCAGTGAAAGAAAGGAGATGGAAGAGCAGAGCAGAGGAAGGAGATTAAAGCAGAAGTAGTAGTAGTAGTAGTAATAATAGTAATAATA